>NC_141685.1:964917745-965205245 GCF_964263255.1 Lissotriton vulgaris | reverse complement strand
TATGTGCGTCGAACTCTTCAGAACATCGGATTTTCGAGGGGGGTAAGGAAAATCTTATGGGCTACAAGTAACGACGACCCCCTCCAACCAGTCCCCGTCGTTCCTTCCTCGTTTAGAATACGGCAAGCGCTCAGCCGAGTGTCGCCTCCGTTCACTTCCTGGAGGGGAGCAAAGGTACCCAGGCGTCCCGCGCGCCTGCTGCTTTCCGCCGCCCCAAACATAAGGGATCTGTGGGGCACAGCAACTCGGAAGGGCTTGCCCACTCGGAGATACGCCCTAAACGACCCTAAGGTGCAGATAGTATCGTACTTCCCATTTTGTTGAGAGGCGTAACTTCCTGAGGGGGGGGGGGGGTCATACCCCCCCCCCCACCCCACAAATAAAAGCATTTTTTGGTATTCGTTTGACGCAGCCAGGTGCTTTCAGTATGTACCGTGAGGAGGGTGTCGGATTTCACAAGGAATGTTTACATCCCCACAGACAGGAACACCCAGTCTCTCTCTATGTGTGTTCAAAAGTGCTCAACGGCGTTGATTATTTTACCATATATTGTGTTTTATTGTCTCCTAGTACCCGCACCCATCAGTACTGCTCTCCCTTTCTAGTGCCCCTGAAGCCCCTCACGCGCCCTGCTTGTCTGTAATGTACTTTTACATTCCATGCCAGAGTGATAGCTGGGAAATCCGAAGCCCACTCCCCCAAACTTAGGGGCACTGGGCCCTTGCGCCACTTTTGCTTCACTTTTAACATGGGAAAAGTGACGAAAAGGTGGCGCAAGGGGCTTGTAAATCTGCCCATAGTGACTATACAACTGCCCTAGTTTTGATGGGTGGTCAGGAACGCGAGAGAGATGGTGCGTAGGTATGCGAGGACAGTCGTATTTTCTTATTGTGTCGTGTACAGGACAGCCTCTAGGCGCTGGAAAGTGCCCGTCCAAGTTTGCGAAGAAATGGCGTGGAAGGCTGGAAGTGTTTGAAGACTGCTTTGAAGGTTGGAAGAGGGGGAGAAACGTGGGACAAATGTTGAAATAGCCGGTATAAGGAGCAGAAAAGGGGCAACCTAGTGAAGAGGCTGCTAGAAGTGGTGGTTTATTATTCCAAGGGGTGTTAATGGTATGAGAATGACCAGAGGGAGTATGGGGCTGGGTGAGTTGGTGTGAGGGGTAGACCAGCTGAAACGACGGTCAATGGTTGTGTTTGGCGTTTATTATTATTATGTTATATGTAAGTGTATTTATGTTGACAATGCAAAGGAAACACTGAGCGGTATACCAATGTGCGACTAAGCTTTTCATGCATTTTGCAACATTCCTCCGCTCGATAATACAGCAAGTGCCATTGTCACGTGTTTATTATAGACCATTGTTTCCATCATCCTAATGAAAGTGCCCTAACGAAACGGCGATGCACTAAACTTTGCCCCTATCCCTAAGTCAATGTTACTTGGGAGTTGGAAGTTATGATACACAATTAATAGATGTGGTGACGGTATGAGGGTTAGTAGAGGTAGAACGAGGGGTAGCTGCTCAGACGCAGACCTATGGGAGCGTTGATGTGTGAGGGTAACAGAGGTGGCAGGATTCCTAGACGCTGCGGCAGGGGGTGATAGGAGCGGCGTATGACAGAAGGGGTTGAACTTGGGGGGCACAGCGGTGGTTTAAAGACTGGTAGGAGGGTGACGAATTGACGTGATGTTTAAAGGGGGGGGGGGGGGGTGAAGACGCCGCGTAGTGATGGTTAGGTGCTTCGGCGTGAGTGGTGAGGGGGTGTGAGGGTCCGAAAGCGGTGAACGCGAGACAGGAAGTCAAAGCAATGGAGATGTTTATAAGGTGGGTGAGGGCTTGGTCGTCCGGCGACCTGGGCACTAGAAGCGCTTGCTGCTGAGGTATGTGAGTATTTTCAAGGTCACGGGATTAAACCCCAGAGGACAGAGTCCGCCTTCGACCCAGTCTGTGGGCTACACTGTAAATCTAATCGTGCTGTTTGACAGTAATCGTTTACGTAGTGTGACGGATCTGCCAAGGGTGCGCTAGAAAGCGAGCGGTTAACTTCACACATGATGGATATTATTTGTATAAGGCCTTCCGTGGTGTGTGTTCAGTCTCAAGGCAGGGGCCAGTGGGCTGCGGGGAGCGCGCCAGGGACTCCCAGAACTGTTGAACCGCGCGCACGTTTAGAAAAGGAGGAGGGAGAAACTGCTTTGCAATAAATGCTGTTCAGTTCCGGGAACGGAACGTAGTTCCAAGAACTCTGCCGCAGGCCAGTAAGTTTCAGCACGCGTGCTCGCCTGGATCTATGTTTTTAAGGTCTGGTCTAGATACAGCTGTAGGTAAAGTACAAGTCCAAAACAAGCATTTGCAATGCAATAGTACTCGCATTTCCGAGGGTTTAAGGCAGCTATTCGTATTGTAAATGACTTTTATTTATGTTTTAAAACCCATAACATAAATAAAAGCAGTGGTCGAAGTGGGGGGAAAAAGTAGGGGGACGGTGGGCGGAGAATCAGAGGGTGGGAATAACCCGAGGATTGGATCAGTGGGCGGAGTTAGACGTATGTCCAGGATGCACAAAACATCCCCAATTTTTCGATTTGTTTGGCATTTCACTGGCCAGTTACATCTTACTATTTTATTTAATTCAACCAATGGATGCACACAATTATTTAAGGCTTAATTTGAGTTATTGACATTAAAATATATTCATAAAGTTGGATACATTTCTAATCAGAGAATGTCCAAAATACGCTTAAAAGTGGAATCACAGGCCGTTGTCTATGAGCCATGACATTTCTGTCATCAGCACTTCTCCCTTTTTCCACAAGAGCTGTTCAAACATAAATGGCAACATATCCTAGTTTGCAAATGTTTTCCACATAATTATGGCTCAGCCATATTTGCCACCTAATACATCATCTGTAGCACAATCTGACAATTGTAACTAATACATTGTTTGTAGCTCAAACAGATCAAAAGTTACTAAAAAATGTGACTTGTGTTCCTGCAAAGTGGACGGCCCTTTGCAAAGGTTGACTGATCACCTTTGTCACTGCTGCATTTGTATGTTACACTGGTACTAATAAGGCAAAGTCTTTGCAGAGACTGTTACTATGTGTAAAAATGTGAAAATAATAAAGATCAGAAAATATATTGCATTACACTGCAGCCTCTCTTTTACTGCATAATTTAGTCAACACTGCTGCATAATGTTGTCTTTCATTGCTGCATAATTTCAGTGCCCCCAAAGCAGGCAGCACATGTTAAACGTGCTTGTGCATGAAGCAGAGACTGTGGAGTTTTTAAACTTAGTTTGGTGTCCGTGTAAATCCTACATTGCAGATCCCTGGTGAGTTGCAGCTACTACTGCTGAACAAGGACAATGAAGGTACCAATGGGTGAGGCGGATTGGCCTCAAGGGCACGGTCAGCTTTAGCACTGGTGGAGCCCTGTGCGACAATATTTGTTGGTACCCCCCAATGTCACCCTCCGCCACAGATTCCCTCACTACCACCCTTTAACAGTCCCCCTCAAGTTTCCATAACCATACACTCTCTCAGATGCATTTAATTTGATTTACAGCGCCACTCATACCTGTGTAGGGTGGCAGAGCACTTTACATCACACACATTACACAGAGACAACCAAGTATACGTGTGTAACTCACTTTATAGGAGATTTTACATAAGACGAAGGACTACAAGGTGTAGGAGTCTCATGGCAACCAAACTAGTAGTGATTGGTGATTTAATAGTGATTGGTCTGGAGAAACACAACTCAGAATTTAAAACCTAATACCATGGTTGGGGGTTACCGACCTTGACAGATGATTAGTCAATGTCATTTGTATTTTTCTCCCCTATGCTTTTTTATACTCGGACCAATGCCTACCCCCATTGTGTATGCTCTCTGGAGTGTATGTCATGCAACTGAACTAGCTGATCAGTCTAATCGTTAAAGGAAACCTGATGCACCAGAGTGCACCAACCCGGCTTAGATCGCTCATAAAGACTGTCTGTAAAAACAAACCTATTATCCAACAGCCAGCAAGATAGTACTGGCAGTTAAGCACTAGCAGCTTCCATCTGTCTAATCTGGAAATTAGAGATTCAAACTACAACATGGATGACTCGGTCATTCATCCTCCCCAGGGCAATGATCGGTGCGAATAATTTTTAACAATAATAACTATCTCTCAGGAAAAGAAAAATTAAATAGAATTAAGGACATAGATGAAATCACTGGACCTAGCAGACATACTGTTTTGATGTGCTAACAAAAAACATTACATAGCGACCAGAAGAGCGAAAACAGGTTATCATAATGTTCATCACGTGCTGTTACCTTTTTAACCTTGATTACTTAAAGCAAAACTGTTGCCACCCCATCGGTCTTCTTCAGAAAGAGGTGTATTAGTTATCCATTAAGTAGCAAGCAATTAAGCAATCTTATGCCGATGACGCCAAAGAGCAAATTGGACACACCAGTACCTATCTTGGAAATAATGCTCAAACTGTTGTATGGAAGAACTGACCTCTATATGTAAACCATATGCTGACATGGGCAACATTCGCACACAATGCTCTTCCGACAGCTTCACTACTTGTATATTGTCAATGCATACGTCTATGGCTGCAGTTTCATTTTCAGCACACATATTTAATACCGAACACCCTCATTCCAAAATGTCCGTCAGTGCGAGCCTGGTAAATGAAAGGGCAGGGGTCACGCCAGCTGTCGGGGCACAGTGTTTCCTTATTTTTCTGGTGCCCATGGGTCGGGCCCCTACACAGGGCACCGAATCTACCTGCACCATGCTGCGCTACTGTGCCACCTTCAGCTGCAGAAATCGAGGGGGCCGGGGAGGCCGAGAAGAGCGCAGGGTCAGATTCTACGCGTAAATGCGCTGTGCACCTGGTGCTCCGTTGCTGCTTTTTAGGGAGTGGGACTGAGGATGCTTCACAACACAGACCCCAACTGAGGTTCTCACACTGTTACACACCTGTTCAGACTTTGACATGTGAGCTGGAGCTCACGGGACAGCTAATAAATAAATAAAGGCGCACAGGCATGTGAAAGGTGGGAGGGGTCTGATCTGGAGGGGGAACAAAGGACCTCTGCATCTGTGCAGTGCGAACTGAGCGTATTTAAAAGTTAAAAAGAAATGCAAAATAGGTTAGGAAATGGCCGCAATTAGGTGCGTGACCGATTAAAAGCGGACTGCGCTGTAAATTAAATAAAATAATCTATTAAAGGCGCATGGCCGCTTGAAATCGGACCGTGCCGTTAAATAAATAAATAAGTGCAGCAGCTATAGTTGAAGTGGACTGCGCTGTAAAGTAAAAAATACATTAATAATATAAGCAAGTGGGTGCTGCAAGGTCATGGGTGGAATAGGGGAAGAGGATTAAATAAAGTAGTGCTCACCAACTTATAACGCAGACCTTGTAACTCCACCAGTAAAAGGTCCAGTCCTTATGGGCGGTACCAAATGGAGACAAGGCGGTACCCAGGAGGGACTAACAAGCCTCATAATGAATCGGAATTCAGCGTTTACGAAGGACAATGACACCAATCAATTACAAATATGGGTGGAGAGTGGGTGTGGCTTCCACTGCATACCCTAATACGGCATGCCTCGCAGAGTGTGCAGCGCATGCGCGCTGCTGCTAGGCTCAACCTAAAAAGAAGTGGGGGGACTAACCAAGTTAGGCAGTATGATCGTGACATCACCTTGCGCGACAACACATCACTCAACCGGACCTCGAATCACAGGAAGTGTCACTATATCCCATGACGTCGCAGGAAGTGTCAACACAAGGTGACGTCAGATCTTAAGACCTCACGCATATGTTTAGCAGGTCTATCATGAGTATATTTGAGTGCATTACAATATTTAACTAATGATATTTTGCGTTAGGCCCAAAAAGTGATGTAGCGCAAAATCTGTTCATCAATTTAAAATTTTTTTTTTATCCTGCCACAAAGAAATTGGCAACTAGGAGAAACGTGGCAGTAAATCTGTTCTGCGTAATTGGTTGCAAAGTCTGCATATTAAAATAAAGTATAGGTTTAAGGTAGCAGCTGCAGAGATCTTTGTATTGCAACTAAATCTCAAGAAATAATAATAATTGTAGGTTACCACCAATTTTTGCCTATCTGTTTCCCTCTCTAAACTGATTGCATGTACATTAGGTACACTCCAAATTGGTTACTGGGTTACTCTTGTGAGTCCCTAGTATATGGTACCTCAGCTACCAAGGGCATAGGTACCCCAGAGGCCTACCAGGGGCTGAAGTATGTATTATGCCACCCCTGAGAAGCCTTCTAAAATGGCACCACAGATCTGCTCTTGCTGCCTGGGTAAGGTGGTGTAAGCACCCCTTACTTTAGATATAGTATACCTTTATCTACCCATATATGTATATATATATATATAGACACATATAAACCTATAAGTCACTCCTATGGCAGGCCTTGACAATCCTGAAGGCAGAGTGCTTGTTTTAGTGTGAGAGGGTGCCAAAGCATGAGCTGAGCCGCTCTGCAGCTTTTGGAATCCCTTCCTTATAGCTGTTCTATGATACAGCCATACCATATATTCTTAAGTGCATTTAGAACCTCGCTGTGAATGCCAACTTTGGAATGGCTGCATCAAAACATGTCGTGTTTGGTGTCAAACACATTGGAATACTACCCCCCGCCAGTTTTTGTAGCGGGGGTAGCATTCCACCCTTCTAGAGAGAGAAGACATGTACACACTGGTAAACCCGGTAGAAGTTCAACAGAGCCCCAGCATCACAAAATGGATGCTGCTGCCACAGACACGAGTCTGACCTCCTGCTGCTGGATGAAACTCCGGCAGGGGAGGCTTGGACAAACTGGACACTCCACGAGTGTTCTGTGGGCCCACTTCCTGCATTTCTGCTCGAGGCCCCTTCGCGATCCCTGGTCCGTTGACTAGTGGGTTCCCACAAAGGAATCTTCTTTGTTTCTTGGGCTGTCCTGGTTGCTCCAGACGTGCCCTGACTCCCCTCCAACGGGTAAGTCACTCAGACCTTGCTGGTCTGCACCCAAGCCTATCTTGTCATCTTGTGTGGGTTGCTGTTGCCAAGACTTGTTGGTTCCAACCTGGATACCGACACTGCAGCACTCAACATCCGACGTAGGACAGCTCGAATCCAGCTCTTGGTTGTCGTCGACGCCTCCTGGACCTCGTGGCTGAAGAGTCAAGCTTCACCTACATCACCTGAAATCACCCGACATCGGCTGGCATCTTCTTGTCGCCTTCCTGGTCACTGGCTAGTGACCCAGACTCTGTCCCCTCTGCTTTCAGGTTCTTCAGATCTCCGATCCACCCTTGGATCAATCCGGACACTTTTCTACTGGACTATGTACCATTGGTCGCACACTGCTTGTCCTATCAGCGAGTTGCCCCAAAGCACCGTGGTCCATGTAGTCAGCATCGGCTGGTTCGCCTCTGCCAGGGTCTTCAGCAAAAAATCAAATCGCGTTGGCCATCCCTGGACACGTGTTTCGAGGTTGTTGCCTCTCGTCAGCAGGGAGTAGGAATAAATGATGGGGTGCTGCATAGGCTGCCAAAAAATGTCTTCAGGTTCGGTACCACTCATGGCACGCAGGTGCGTAACCCGGCTCGTCAGCCCCACCAGCTCCAACGAAGGAGCTTGAATATAAGTTTATGTACCATTGGTCGCACACTGCTTGTCCTATCAGCGAGTTGCCCCAAAGCACCGTGGTCCATGTAGTCAGCATCGGCGGGTTCGCCTCTGCCAGGGTCTTCAGCAAAAAATCAAATCGCGTTGGCCATCCCTGGACACGTGTTTCGAGGTTGTTGCCTCTCGTCAGCAGGGAGTAGGAATAAATGATGGGGTGCTGCATAGGCTGCCAAAAAATGTCTTCAGGTTCGGTACCACTCATGGCACGCAGGTGCGTAACCCGGCTCGTCAGCCCCACCAGCTCCAACGAAGGAGCTTGAATATAAGTTTATGTACCATTGGTCGCACACTGCTTGTCCTATCAGCGAGTTGCCCCAAAGCACCGTGGTCCATGTAGTCAGCATCGGCGGGTTCGCCTCTGCCAGGGTCTTCAGCAAAAAATCAAATCGCGTTGGCCATCCCTGGACACGTGTTTCGAGGTTGTTGCCTCTCGTCAGCAGGGAGTAGGAATAAATGATGGGGTGCTGCATAGGCTGCCAAAAAATGTCTTCAGGTTCGGTACCACTCATGGCACGCAGGTGCGTAACCCGGCTCGTCAGCCCCACCAGCTCCAACGAAGGAGCTTGAATATAAGTTTATGTACCATTGGTCGCACACTGCTTGTCCTATCAGCGAGTTGCCCCAAAGCACCGTGGTCCATGTAGTCAGCATCGGCGGGTTCGCCTCTGCCAGGGTCTTCAGCAAAAAATCAAATCGCGTTGGCCATCCCTGGACACGTGTTTCGAGGTTGTTGCCTCTCGTCAGCAGGGAGTAGGAATAAATGATGGGGTGCTGCATAGGCTGCCAAAAAATGTCTTCAGGTTCGGTACCACTCATGGCACGCAGGTGCGTAACCCGGCTCGTCAGCCCCACCAGCTCCAACGAAGGAGCTTGAATATAAGTTTATGTACCATTGGTCGCACACTGCTTGTCCTATCAGCGAGTTGCCCCAAAGCACCGTGGTCCATGTAGTCAGCATCGGCGGGTTCGCCTCTGCCAGGGTCTTCAGCAAAAAATCAAATCGCGTTGGCCATCCCTGGACACGTGTTTCGAGGTTGTTGCCTCTCGTCAGCAGGGAGTAGGAATAAATGATGGGGTGCTGCATAGGCTGCCAAAAAATGTCTTCAGGTTCGGTACCACTCATGGCACGCAGGTGCGTAACCCGGCTCGTCAGCCCCACCAGCTCCAACGAAGGAGCTTGAATATAAGTTTATGTACCATTGGTCGCACACTGCTTGTCCTATCAGCGAGTTGCCCCAAAGCACCGTGGTCCATGTAGTCAGCATCGGCGGGTTCGCCTCTGCCAGGGTCTTCAGCAAAAAATCAAATCGCGTTGGCCATCCCTGGACACGTGTTTCGAGGTTGTTGCCTCTCGTCAGCAGGGAGTAGGAATAAATGATGGGGTGCTGCATAGGCTGCCAAAAAATGTCTTCAGGTTCGGTACCACTCATGGCACGCAGGTGCGTAACCCGGCTCGTCAGCCCCACCAGCTCCAACGAAGGAGCTTGAATATAAGTTTATGTACCATTGGTCGCACACTGCTTGTCCTATCAGCGAGTTGCCCCAAAGCACCGTGGTCCATGTAGTCAGCATCGGCGGGTTCGCCTCTGCCAGGGTCTTCAGCAAAAAATCAAATCGCGTTGGCCATCCCTGGACACGTGTTTCGAGGTTGTTGCTTCTCGTCAGCAGGGAGTAGGAATAAATGATGGGGTGCTGCATAGGCTGCCAAAAAATGTCTTCAGGTTCGGTACCACTCATGGCACGCAGGTGCGTAACCCGGCTCGTCAGCCCCACCAGCTCCAACGAAGGAGCTTGAATATAAGTTTATGTACCATTGGTCGCACACTGCTTGTCCTATCAGCGAGTTGCCCCAAAGCACCGTGGTCCATGTAGTCAGCATCGGCGGGTTCGCCTCTGCCAGGGTCTTCAGCAAAAAATCAAATCGCATTGGCCATCCCTGGACACGTGTTTCGAGGTTGTTGCCTCTCGTCAGCAGGGAGTAGGAATAAATGATGGGGTGCTGCATAGGCTGCCAAAAAATGTCTTCAGGTTCGGTACCACTCATGGCACGCAGGTGCGTAACCCGGCTCGTCAGCCCCACCAGCTCCAACGAAGGAGCTTGAATATAAGTTTATGTACCATTGGTCGCACACTGCTTGTCCTATCAGCGAGTTGCCCCAAAGCACCGTGGTCCATGTAGTCAGCATCGGCGGGTTCGCCTCTGCCAGGGTCTTCAGCAAAAAATCAAATCGCGTTGGCCATCCCTGGACACGTGTTTCGAGGTTGTTGCCTCTCGTCAGCAGGGAGTAGGAATAAATGATGGGGTGCTGCATAGGCTGCCAAAAAATGTCTTCAGGTTCGGTACCACTCATGGCACGCAGGTGCGTAACCCGGCTCGTCAGCCCCACCAGCTCCAACGAAGGAGCTTGAATATAAGTTTATGTACCATTGGTCGCACACTGCTTGTCCTATCAGCGAGTTGCCCCAAAGCACCGTGGTCCATGTAGTCAGCATCGGCGGGTTCGCCTCTGCCAGGGTCTTCAGCAAAAAATCAAATCGCGTTGGCCATCCCTGGACACGTGTTTCGAGGTTGTTGCCTCTCGTCAGCAGGGAGTAGGAATAAATGATGGGGTGCTGCATAGGCTGCCAAAAAATGTCTTCAGGTTCGGTACCACTCATGGCACGCAGGTGCGTAACCCGGCTCGTCAGCCCCACCAGCTCCAACGAAGGAGCTTGAATATAAGTTTATGTACCATTGGTCGCACACTGCTTGTCCTATCAGCGAGTTGCCCCAAAGCACCGTGGTCCATGTAGTCAGCATCGGCGGGTTCGCCTCTGCCAGGGTCTTCAGCAAAAAATCAAATCGCGTTGGCCATCCCTGGACACGTGTTTCGAGGTTGTTGCCTCTCGTCAGCAGGGAGTAGGAATAAATGATGGGGTGCTGCATAGGCTGCCAAAAAATGTCTTCAGGTTCGGTACCACTCATGGCACGCAGGTGCGTAACCCGGCTCGTCAGCCCCACCAGCTCCAACGAAGGAGCTTGAATATAAGTTTATGTACCATTGGTCGCACACTGCTTGTCCTATCAGCGAGTTGCCCCAAAGCACCGTGGTCCATGTAGTCAGCATCGGCGGGTTCGCCTCTGCCAGGGTCTTCAGCAAAAAATCAAATCGCGTTGGCCATCCCTGGACACGTGTTTCGAGGTTGTTGCCTCTCGTCAGCAGGGAGTAGGAATAAATGATGGGGTGCTGCATAGGCTGCCAAAAAATGTCTTCAGGTTCGGTACCACTCATGGCACGCAGGTGCGTAACCCGGCTCGTCAGCCCCACCAGCTCCAACGAAGGAGCTTGAATATAAGTTTATGTACCATTGGTCGCACACTGCTTGTCCTATCAGCGAGTTGCCCCAAAGCACCGTGGTCCATGTAGTCAGCATCGGCGGGTTCGCCTCTGCCAGGGTCTTCAGCAAAAAATCAAATCGCGTTGGCCATCCCTGGACACGTGTTTCGAGGTTGTTGCCTCTCGTCAGCAGGGAGTAGGAATAAATGATGGGGTGCTGCATAGGCTGCCAAAAAATGTCTTCAGGTTCGGTACCACTCATGGCACGCAGGTGCGTAACCCGGCTCGTCAGCCCCACCAGCTCCAACGAAGGAGCTTGAATATAAGTTTATGTACCATTGGTCGCACACTGCTTGTCCTATCAGCGAGTTGCCCCAAAGCACCGTGGTCCATGTAGTCAGCATCGGCGGGTTCGCCTCTGCCAGGGTCTTCAGCAAAAAATCAAATCGCGTTGGCCATCCCTGGACACGTGTTTCGAGGTTGTTGCCTCTCGTCAGCAGGGAGTAGGAATAAATGATGGGGTGCTGCATAGGCTGCCAAAAAATGTCTTCAGGTTCGGTACCACTCATGGCACGCAGGTGCGTAACCCGGCTCGTCAGCCCCACCAGCTCCAACGAAGGAGCTTGAATATAAGTTTATGTACCATTGGTCGCACACTGCTTGTCCTATCAGCGAGTTGCCCCAAAGCACCGTGGTCCATGTAGTCAGCATCGGCGGGTTCGCCTCTGCCAGGGTCTTCAGCAAAAAATCAAATCGCGTTGGCCATCCCTGGACACGTGTTTCGAGGTTGTTGCCTCTCGTCAGCAGGGAGTAGGAATAAATGATGGGGTGCTGCATAGGCTGCCAAAAAATGTCTTCAGGTTCGGTACCACTCATGGCACGCAGGTGCGTAACCCGGCTCGTCAGCCCCACCAGCTCCAACGAAGGAGCTTGAATATAAGTTTATGTACCATTGGTCGCACACTGCTTGTCCTATCAGCGAGTTGCCCCAAAGCACCGTGGTCCATGTAGTCAGCATCGGCGGGTTCGCCTCTGCCAGGGTCTTCAGCAAAAAATCAAATCGCGTTGGCCATCCCTGGACACGTGTTTCGAGGTTGTTGCCTCTCGTCAGCAGGGAGTAGGAATAAATGATGGGGTGCTGCATAGGCTGCCAAAAAATGTCTTCAGGTTCGGTACCACTCATGGCACGCAGGTGCGTAACCCGGCTCGTCAGCCCCACCAGCTCCAACGAAGGAGCTTGAATATAAGTTTATGTACCATTGGTCGCACACTGCTTGTCCTATCAGCGAGTTGCCCCAAAGCACCGTGGTCCATGTAGTCAGCATCGGCGGGTTCGCCTCTGCCAGGGTCTTCAGCAAAAAATCAAATCGCGTTGGCCATCCCTGGACACGTGTTTCGAGGTTGTTGCCTCTCGTCAGCAGGGAGTAGGAATAAATGATGGGGTGCTGCATAGGCTGCCAAAAAATGTCTTCAGGTTCGGTACCACTCATGGCACGCAGGTGCGTAACCCGGCTCGTCAGCCCCACCAGCTCCAACGAAGGAGCTTGAATATAAGTTTATGTACCATTGGTCGCACACTGCTTGTCCTATCAGCGAGTTGCCCCAAAGCACCGTGGTCCATGTAGTCAGCATCGGCGGGTTCGCCTCTGCCAGGGTCTTCAGCAAAAAATCAAATCGCGTTGGCCATCCCTGGACACGTGTTTCGAGGTTGTTGCCTCTCGTCAGCAGGGAGTAGGAATAAATGATGGGGTGCTGCATAGGCTGCCAAAAAATGTCTTCAGGTTCGGTACCACTCATGGCACGCAGGTGCGTAACCCGGCTCGTCAGCCCCACCAGCTCCAACGAAGGAGCTTGAATATAAGTTTATGTACCATTGGTCGCACACTGCTTGTCCTATCAGCGAGTTGCCCCAAAGCACCGTGGTCCATGTAGTCAGCATCGGCGGGTTCGCCTCTGCCAGGGTCTTCAGCAAAAAATCAAATCGCGTTGGCCATCCCTGGACACGTGTTTCGAGGTTGTTGCCTCTCGTCAGCAGGGAGTAGGAATAAATGATGGGGTGCTGCATAGGCTGCCAAAAAATGTCTTCAGGTTCGGTACCACTCATGGCACGCAGGTGCGTAACCCGGCTCGTCAGCCCCACCAGCTCCAACGAAGGAGCTTGAATATAAGTTTATGTACCATTGGTCGCACACTGCTTGTCCTATCAGCGAGTTGCCCCAAAGCACCGTGGTCCATGTAGTCAGCATCGGCGGGTTCGCCTCTGCCAGGGTCTTCAGCAAAAAATCAAATCGCGTTGGCCATCCCTGGACACGTGTTTCGAGGTTGTTGCCTCTCGTCAGCAGGGAGTAGGAATAAATGATGGGGTGCTGCATAGGCTGCCAAAAAATGTCTTCAGGTTCGGTACCACTCATGGCACGCAGGTGCGTAACCCGGCTCGTCAGCCCCACCAGCTCCAACGAAGGAGCTTGAATATAAGTTTATGTACCATTGGTCGCACACTGCTTGTCCTATCAGCGAGTTGCCCCAAAGCACCGTGGTCCATGTAGTCAGCATCGGCGGGTTCGCCTCTGCCAGGGTCTTCAGCAAAAAATCAAAACTTTTCTACTGGACGCCTGCAGCACTTCTTTGCAGCTCTTCATTGGAAACAACAACGAAACCCGACACGAAAAGACACCTATGCACTCGGCTTCCCTGGGTGAGGTAACATGAGTACTTTGGTGCTCCCGTGGGTCTTGAGTCTCGAACTGTGTCCAGTACTGAAGAGGTTTGTTCCTAGTCCACTCCTAAGTATCCTTATTCTTTAAAAATCGAATCACGACTTTCTACATAGAAGTCATCAGTGATTCGCAGCTTGGTTTTTAGACACTGCACACCCGTGGGTCTCCTGCGTCCCTACCTTATGTGGTTCCTGGTTGCCCCAGCGGTTCTACAGGCCCTAGGCCTTGCTTCTATCCTTCTTGTGGTTCTTATACCTCTTTCTTAGTATATGGTTTGTGAGGCCCCTATGGCAAAATGTATACTGTGCTAATTTACTGTGTGCTATTTAAGTTCTTGTATTGTACTTTTGCCTCTAGCCTTATAAAGAGACTAGAGGGGTGTGTTTAGAATAAATACTTATATCTCATATATACCTGGTGTGGCTCTGCTTTCATTTGGTCATTCAAGAGATTATAGACTGGTAAAACAAGCTGCTTTACATTCCTTCAAGACTTAGCCTGAAGGCTGCTCTCCACAGCTACCACTAGGATAGCTTTCTATAAAGGTTGTCTTAAACCTACCATCAATAAGGGTTGTTTGGACTGGTGCAAGGTGGCCACTAGAATAGTGGACATCATATGCTAGGCCAACTTCACACAATATTGGTAAAATAACTCTGGAGTATAACGTATTTGCTGGAGAGATCTGTGTTTTGTCTAGTCCCAATTTTGAAGCAAAGTAGAATAGAGGCTTAATATGTCTCCTACAAAGCACACTATGTAACACACAGACAACAGATTTTTATTTTTTGTAAATGGGGAGTTACAGCTATTATGTCAGATATCCCTTTGTTACTTGCAGTTCATAAATTGTCATCCTTCTAACGTAGCACAGTGAGCAATGAAGGACGTGACTCCTACACCTTGTAACCCTCACTGTCTTATGTAGCACATCCTACACATTGATTTACACACATGATTTATTGTCAATGTGTAATGTGTATGATTGATGCAAAGGGCTCTAGCATCCTGCATTGGGATGAGTGTTTTTTTGGTTAAGGTTTTTTTTTTGCATTAATCCTTGGACAGACCTACACATTTGACATTCTTACAGAGCATACATATCTATTAGAACATTGGAATGTTGGAAGCTCCATTGAAAACAATGGAGTGCTCTGGGCTTATAATGGCTGGTATAAGCTGGAGCTCCAACATTCCAATGTTTCTTTGTTCACAGCTCTGGCTGTGAACAAAGGTTTCAGGGAGCCCGAGGGGATTCCAATCCCCTCACGCTTCCAAAAGGCTTTGTTTTTTTGTTAGAACATTCTGTCCTCTAGTGACAGAATGTTCTAATAGCCTTATAGCCCTTCGTAGAGGGCTTTACCGCTATTAAAGTCCCTCTCCCTTGTTAAAGGCCCTCGCCTTCGGCTCGGGGCCTTTAACGCTGGAGAGGGCCTTTAATAGCCGGTAAAGCCCTCTACGGCGGGCTATAAGGCTATATTATATACAAGGACTGACCAAAGTCAAAAGCATGCCTTTCTTAAGTACCTGTGAAGTGATAAGCTGTGTATCTTTGTTCCCCTCCATTGAATTTATGTGTGAGGCTCCCAGCCAGGATACTCCAACAAAAGAAGGCCTGACGGTCCCTTAACTTTGGCCTTTGTCATGGGCCCAGTTGGAATCTGATAAGCCTTCTCCAGCCTGCACCTTGCTGCTTGAAACAAAAGGCAGACAACATGAAGGGACTGCTGAACGTGTTCCTGTGTTTGAAAATTAGACCAGGATACGTTTAGGATATTTCTCTGGGACCTAACCTCATGGCAGGGTAGATGGCATCCATCTTGTATAAAGAGTGGATAGACGCTGTCTACTCGTGTGTACCAGACTTGTCTCTGCCTTGGCTGTAGGTTCGGGTCTACTCTCTTCATCTATTGAGCTGTTTAGCATTCACTCTTTGCTTCCACAGACTGAAGCATGCAGCATGGGGCAGTGGGTCAGCCCAATTCAGTTGTCGGTTCTCTTGACTGTGAGTAAGGGCATTTTGTATGCGCATATGTGCAAAGCTGTCTGAAGAATATTGCCCGTCAGGTCTAGGGATGTTTTTTATTTCTGTATGTTGCACATTTTTGGGGGGAATATTGTGAATGTTTGGAAAAAATAAAAAAAAGTCACACACTTGCCAAAACCAGACCTGTTGGCTTTGCCAGTACTTATTTGCCACATTGTTAGACTGTGCAGTGCAAGAGTACAGAAGGACATGTGCATTTAAGAAAGTGTTCTAGTATGTTTAGTGGTTTTATGCTGAGGCATGTCTCGTTCCTCTCTGTTGTTTATACTTTGTTAATAACTTAATGTGATATCTTGTACTGTATCACTTTTATCTTTTGTTCCAGGGGCATAGATAGTTGTGTTGCAGCAGGTGCACTGGTATTGGGGTAAAGAGATCTGATGGTCCTACTAAATGCTGATTTTTGGTGCATTGGAATACCAATCCAAAATGCTGGGATGAGGAGCATGTTGCATGTTTGCATTTTGGCATATTTGCTTTTCCATAGTTTTATTCTGTTATTGTTTCTATGCTGTGCTGGAGCTTTATGTTAAACCATGTTACATGCATTTGTTTTGTGGTGTATGGAATTTACAAGACCACAGCTACTCCATTCGCTACTGATCATAATTAAGTGCACACCAAAAGCCCCGGCATGTCTAAACTGGACGTTCTATTTGCCAATGGTTTGCCACCTTTCTTCTGACCTCACCTTTCCCCAAAGTAAGATACATTTTATTTGCTGGTTTATGCCTTTTTGTTTAGGACATGCATGCTGTTTGGATGTCTTAGCCTGTCATAAAGACACAGTGTTGTTTACTAAATACACTTACATGGTCATTTGTTTTACTTTGCTGTCATTTTAACATGTTTGATTTTTTGCAATGTAAAAGACGTACACTCACATAGGTTTTCTTAAAGATGCAACACAATACTGGCCCTTTGTCAAAAGTGTCTACTATGTAACGTTTTGCTCTTTATGCTTTTTTGCTCATTACTTAAAACACAAACTTTATATTTTGACTCTTTTTAACCTCATAGCTGCTTCTGACGGCCAACGGCCGTCGCGTGCACTACCTTTGTAGTGCTGCGCACATCTGTTGGCCGTCGCGGCCCCGCCCGCTCAATAGAACGTTCCGCACTAGCGCGGAGCGTTCAGCGCAGCTAAGGAGTTAATAACATTCTTCTTTGAGGGTACAGCTTAAGCTCTGCTAATTTAGTCCGTTCATGAAGTGAGGTCTTCAAGAGTCCATATTGCTGCAGATAAAGAATTAACATCATTTTGTGATTCACTTTCTCGGACAGTTGGGTCAAAACATACAAAGTTTCTCAACTGCTACCTAACTCTTCATTTGAAACAAGCCAGGCTTATTTGCTGTGCCAATTCTTATTTTGTGTGCCTATGTTTGGGAACATTTGAAAATTCAGATCATGGACATCTTGGTAAAGAAAGAGAAGGCTGAGTCAATAGGGGTATGTTCAGCCGCATTGTACTTTAACGATGCACAGAACCCATACTGGAACCTTAAAGTATTGATTACGTTGGACAACAGTAACTTAACTACAATTCTGCCACTGGTGCTAAAACATTATTTAAATGGAAATTACTGAAACAGAATTCTATTAGGGCGAGATGTACTAAGAATTGATTCTCAAAAGGTAGTTCAAATTGGACACCAACTTTTTGTGACTCAGTTCTGATTTTGCTAATCGACCTTTGTACTTATAGGTTGATTTATTAAAGGTTCATTCAGACTGGGGTGTAATTTGTTCTGCCTCATCAATATTCATGAGGTAGGTCACAAATTGTGACACACTTCTATTGGATGCCGTTACAGGGATTTTGGCGTGCTGGGGTCAGGAGACTCCCAGAGGCCGTATTACAGGGAGAGTCCCTATGGACGCAATGGGTGTTTGCGCCGGTTTACACGCCCCGGGGCACTTTGGTATTACAGAAAGGGCCGTAGATGGTTCTGTGGCCCCTTCTGTAATATCGATAGTGCTGGTGCACATAAAGCTCCAGCGATATCTGCAGGGGGTGTTCCCTTATTTGCATGGGGGTGTGCCCCATGCCAGTGAGAGAATCCCTTTGCCACTGTGCCCGCACCGTATTACAGATGTAGGTGCAGAGGCAAAGAGGCTGTCAGGAGGTGCAATGTCAGTGCGCCACCTAAAGAGCAGCCCTCTGCAGGGGGTAAAGGGGGTCCTATGGACCTCCCGGATATCCCCTTGCAGGCGGGTGCAGTCATAGACTGCACCTGCCGGCAAGCGGAGCACTAATCCCTCTACAAAGTATAGGCAGGTTGCCGCCTGCACTGTGAAAACACCGAGTGGCTTTAAAGCAGCTACTCAGTTTTTCACCTGACTGAGCAGCCCCCAGGGCAAATGTAAATATACATGTTTATATGTACTCACATTTACATTTACTATCTCATCTAAGTGTAATTCTACACCTTTTTGCTATTCACTGTTTCCGAGTGTAGATTGTCGCCTAGGTGTAGACTTACATCCCTCCATCCCCTGAGATATGGGGGTGGAAACTTCTACCACTTTTAGTGTTTTTACTAGTTACTTTGCACAAGTAGGTGGGGGTCTCTGCATTCGTGGTAGAGATCTTTAAATGGGAAAGTATAAGCAAAATTAATAAAGTGTTAAATCTAAGGTTTTGTACCTTACATCTTCCCTGTTTCTCTGCCTGTGCTGTAAAGCCAGTGAGTGTAGAATGATAGTGTGAATTTGATGTCATTGGAATGTTTGGTATGCTGTGAGTGGGACTGTCAGTTGGATCCTGGGCTGCGCAGCAGAGAGGCTTCTCCTGGTGGGGGTTTGATTACACATAGGGCTCCCAGTTTTATGGTATTTTTTTTTTTTCCATTTCCGTCTGTAGTTATCCACATTTATTTTTGCCGCAAGCAAAAGACGACGCTACAGCTAGTATTTTGCCACATTTATTTAAATTGACAATGCACACATGCGCTCAGTTGTTATTGGCAGCGACGGCCCGTGGAGGGAGTTACGGTGGGGCAGGAGGGCGGGAAGGGGGAGGGGGAGGGGCAGGGTGGAGGTTGCTAAAAACCGGCATATGGATAATTGCAGGTAAGTAAACAATTTAATTAATAAAACGAATTTCGTAGCTCGCACTGCATTGCATTTTGCGATGCAAGGCGCACTACGAAATTCGTTTTATTAATTAAATTGTTTACTTACCTGTAATTATCCATTTGCCCGTTTTTAGCAACCTCCGCCCTGCCCCTCCCCCTCCCCGCCCTCCTGCCCCACCGTAACTCCCTCCACGGGCCGTCGCTGGTTATTGGTCAACACTATACATTCATCTGAAAACAAACTTTCCCATTTGCAAAATGTCCCAAATATGCGTAAAAGTGCTATCACAAGCCGTTTGTCTCAGAGCCTTGCAGTTTCTGTCATTGGCAGAGTGCCACATTCTCTCCCCCACTGAACTCCATCCAGCCCCACTGAGAGAAACTCACACTGCCTTCAGCTGCCTGGACAAAGTGAAAAGATGCCTCTCTTAAGTATGTGTGAAGTGATAACAGGTGTGAGCCTTTGTTTCCCATCTGTGGCATTTGCTTCTAGGTGTGAGGCTCCTGGCTGCTCACACCCAGTCAGGAGACCTGAACATTTGGAGGCCTGATGAACCCTCAGAATAGGCCATTGTTATGGGCCGAGCAGGAGTCATAATAAGCAAGCCCCGTCTGAGCCTGCACGTGTTTGCTTGTTGCTATAAAGCAGATAACACGCTGCTCAATTTCAATTTTTATGGCAAGCTCCCCATACTGGAGCGTTGGTTTTGCCATCTTAGTTGTGCACTTTTTTCCTGTGCTTAGGGCAACATTGTGGCTCCGTAAATAAAGCCCTCTGTGGCTGAGCCCTGTATTTGCCCACACAGGTTCAAAATTAGTTCAATGTCAAACTTTGCAAAATCACTCGTTTTTACAAGGATGTGGTGTCCCCTTGCCTGCCACTCGTTTTGGGGCAGAAGCGAGCCGAGGTGCCCTCGAGGAGCGCTCTGGAGGAATGTGGGGGCATGGACCTGATTAAAACAAAGAATCCCGAGTGTGGAAAGCGGGAAAGCAGGTCCGTTTCTAATGAAATGTGCCTTAATGAGGGGGTGCACTAGAGTAAGGGTGCTGGCCCCCACTGATGTTAAAAGGTGGATTTGCGGGGGGAAAGAAAGAGGGCTACCTGCCCTGTGATTTAAAAGGGAGAATCCTTGCTATTTTGCGTTTGCCACCAGCCGCCGTTTTTTTTTTGACTGTTGACGTGCACTTTTAATAGGTCATGAAGTTGTTGGAAGCGTCTTCTTCACATCAAAACTTCAAAAATAAGGTCGCTACATAAATGGGTTTATGGCCAATTCTGTATTAACAGGGTATAAACAGCATTGTGACTATGTCTGCACTGTTCTAAATAATCAATGCAGCTTAAATTTGTTTTTAGACATGACTTCTAATCCTCAGTCAACTTTCTTTACAAACTTTTATGAACCCAAGTCTGCGCAAGACTTTAAAAAATACAATAAATTGCCTAAGAAATACATTTTTACAAATATAAAACATGGACACAAAGTTGTGCGCTTCTTTACAGCACACAGCAATACAATATCAAAACGGTTTTATAAATAACTTCTCTTTTAAAATGTGGGAGGAAACCTGGTTAATTAAATCACAAAGTGATGGAAATCGAGCTAAATCAGCTACTACCCGGTCCTGAAAAATCTTTTTCTTTTCATGGTGTAAGTCTGAAGGCAGACAAATCAATTTGTTCCCCTTTGAAAGTCTGAGTTGGGGGCAGAGGTGAGTATCTCTGCCCTGCAGCTTTTGAACTTTTGAGCCGCCGTTTTGAGCACAACTGCAGACTCACCTTGCAGTTGATTCCCGCCTCCGACTCGGCCCTCTTGGGACAGAAGAAGGTACTGCGGGCTGGGTTCACAGGTGGCACGTCTCAAGGTTTAGGGGCAAGGGGCGACGTCACGAATCCCTTGTGGCGGCGATTCCGGTCTTTCAAAGACCTGTGAAGTACTCGGGTGCGTCTCAGCCCGGGCTGAAGCCTCTTAACCCTCTAAGAAGGGGGAGACACCAGATGGCAGCACAGCAAAATGTACTCGTATTTTCCCGTTATATATATAAATACAGACAAAGGAAAACTTGTTTTCCGTCTGTATTTATATGTATAAATCTGTAAAAACGGAAAACCGGGAGCCCTAATTACATATCTACTGGAAAACCTATCTGAAGATCTAAGATTAATAAACTTATCATCTGTAACCTAACCAAGTCTTCTGGAAGTACTTACCTATGACACAACATAAAGTTTATTATTACTATTAAAAATAATTCATGTAAAAAATGTAAATTCATTTTGGATTTTTGTTTTCACCCTAGAACTGGTAAAATAAAATGTTACAACACATTAACTCAACACATTATGTATTAAATATGTAACTGATTTAAACATATACAAGTATAAATATTATCTTTAAACAGAAATTTAAACAATTCTCACCCTCACAAATTATTTATTTAATATGCAGTACATTTTGTTAAACATTATGTGCATACTTCATTTAAATTATTTGTTTTTTAAAGTACATTAATTACTTTTTAAAATAAAAAATGTAATAATAATTTCATATACTTTTTAAAACATTAAAATGATTATGTTCATGTATAACATAAATGTGGAAATCATTTAATTATTCTAACTTTAGTTTCTGTGAGGTGTTATTGTATTTGCTTTAATAGCTTTTGTATGGGAGTGCTTTGCTGTATCCGTGAGTAGCAATGTTATGTTATAACAATTTGTGAAGCGCACAAATACTATCTGGTGTCTCGGTGCTAGACTTCTCCTGTGTCACGAACCAAGGTAGTTAAAAACCTACTTGGTTCAAAAGCCAGGTCTTTAATTTTTTACTGAACGCCAATAGGGTGGGAAGGGCTCTGATCTGAGGGGGAAGAGAATTCCATAACTTAGCCATGGCAACCACAAAGCTTCTGTCATCCCAGTTAGTTCTATATGTTCTGGGGACTACCAGCAGGTTTTCACCAGTAGAGCGCAGGGGTCTGCTGGGAGAGTAGATCTTCAATGAGTTCTGAAATTCTGGCTCTATATTCTGGATAGTTTATAGACAATGCACAGTGCCTTGAATTTTATTCTGCTTCTCATTGGTAACCAATGTAGTGGTCTGATCACCTTAGAAACAGAATGAAATTTTGGTGTGCCAGAGAGCCTCCTAGCAGCTGTCTTCTGAACCAGCTGTAACTTATTTAAAACTGTTTACTGAGCGTTGATCAGTAAACTGTTGCAATAGTCCACTTTGGACAATACCAAGGCGGAGATGATAATTTTCCTAACTTTAGCTGGGATAAAAGGGAACATTTACTTTACCATTCTGAGGGTATAACAGCAAGAAGAGACCACAGCATTAACATGGTATTTAAATCACAACTTGTCGTCAAAGATGACACCACGATTTTTGGCCTTAGTAACTGGGACAGGGGGCTGCCCATATTATCTGGCCACCTTCGGGAGGACCAGACAGGAGAAAGAATGCCAAAGACCATTACCTCCATCTTCGAAGAATTCAGTTTGAGTCAATGTCTGGACATCCAAGCTCTTGCTGACTCCTTTCTTAGAGCAGTAAAATATGTTCCCCCCCCCTGTGGCTGCCCGGTTCTGCACCCTTGGGGGATATTTAGCCTTATAAACCAGCAAGCAGATGTGCATTCCATGAGCGTAATTCAGCTGCACTAAGTCCAGAGCCCCAGTCAGAGACAGGTCTATGGGGGACGTCAAAAGTGGTAAGAGGTGACAGCCTATTCCAAATCGAAATTGCATTCTTAGATAATGATTTTTTAAGAATTCTTCACGGTCTAAAGTGCATCCTTGATTTTAATGACCAAAGTGTGCGAAAACAGTTGAGACAGATGCTGTTCCAATCAATATCCTCAAACACCTGAATGCATTCTCAGAGTTGATGAATACGGTTTGCACTGCCATCCACACTTACAGCACAGTCTAGTTCCAACTGCCCTTCAGACCCGCTTGTGCAATCACTCATAGTATCTCCAACACAGAACTTCCACATCCTACTTTACTGTCTAAAGCAGGGGGTCTCCATCCTTTTATGTAATAAGAGACACCTATGTTCAATAAAAGGCATCGAGAGCTACTAATGGTATAAGTGTTGTAATAGTGACCACAGGGGAAGACGTTGCATTAGTGCCCACCATATGCAAGATCACTGCCAGTGATTAAATCAGGGCATATGGCATGGTTGCCAGCAGTAATATAAAAAAGCCCATGACAATATATTATGCCTCTACATGGGTAACACATACCAGTCATAGCTGCAGTGCCTCAGCACCAAGGCAATAACACCTGTAAAAAGTTTCCACTATGTCAAGTGATTTATCACACAAATATCAGCTTCAAATATATTTTGGAAATTCAGTCCTTTTCTCCAGATATCAGCTTATGAGTTCTGAAAAGAAACACAATTTCGTCTTAAATATATACATTCTCAATTTTGATATACATGTATATAAATTCACCCAAGCAAAAGCTAGTAGGTAGCACACAGGAGAGCTACTTACAGGGAGCTGAAGAGCTACCCGTAGCTCACAAGCTACTTGTCTGGGACACCTGATCTAAAGTTTGCCTCAAGTCTCAGGGTTCTTGTAATGCTTATCTGTCAGAAATATCCAGAGAAAATGAATTATTTACTTACCAGTAATCTTTAAGGCTAGGATTGGGGGACGCTCCTTCAAACGCCTGGCTCCCCAGCTATGGAATAGCCTTCCTCTGTCACTCCGATGTACTTTGAGTCTGCTGGTCTTCAGTAAGGACTTAAAGACATGGCTGTACGGACAGTAACCTGTTTTTTTTTCCCTCTTCCTTTCTGCCATTCTTTTCTGTAGTCTGTTGTGGGTTGGAAAAAGCGCCGGGACACTCCATGGAGTAGCCGAGCGCTATATAAGACACCCATAACATTAACATTAACATTAACATTCATTACACTTAGGAGTCCTCCTCGTTATAGTAAGTTTGTTGTTACTATAACGAGGAGCACTGCATAGGGGTAATAATTTACATCCATTGAACCCTCCTTTCACTATATTAGGGGCACAAAGTTCATTATTTTACTATAATACCATGGACACGTCCTTGGTGACGGATGCTCCGTAGTAACAGGCTTGCCCTGCACCGACTCATCCATCATGTACAATTTTATGGCAAAACTAGAGGCCAGAATTATCTATCTAACTCTTTAATTGTCACACCTCAGCAGCTTATTTAATTCTTAGAAACTTCTAACTCTAGTCTAGAATGTCCTTTACTTCAATAGCTTTTGGCTTCTAACAACCCTTCCACTTTTGATTGCTGATCCCCGTTAGGTAAGTATATTTTCACGTGGTTGGTTATTTTGGTGTCTTGCTATTGTTAGGATTTGTGTAGCATAGGTTGCGTCATGGCTGTTTATTTGTGTCATCTCTATGACTTATTTGTGGAAGGTTTTCCAATTTCTGGACACTAGGCTTGGGCACTCTTTAAGCAGGGAAGTACATAATCATCATGACAAGCTATGTAGGATAATCGTACAGGTTTTAAGTAATGTGTATTTTCAGAAATTAGTATTATTTTGCAGCTGAGGTGGTGGGTGGGTTAAACATGTAGGTGTTTTAAGATCTTGAAACCTTCGTGGTACAAGGTCAGCTAGTCTGCAAGCTCTTGAGAAAGTAGATGATTGGCATAGGATATGAACAGCTCTGTAGTGTATGATGCCATCCACTAAATGCTCTAGTTCCATGAGATTTGGTAGCCCTGATGGATTGGCATGGTTCCTATTGGGATAAGAGCACTAGGCACATTTGGGGGAAACGTGCCAGATGGGAATGTGTTCTACTAACAGTTAACAGCTGATTGCGAGTGATAAGTCAGCAGTTTCAGGTTAATGTGCAGAGATGCATTAAATTAATGTAGGTGCTTAAGGGGGTGATATTTGTATTATGGCCGATTGAAAAGCTCAGGAGAGTGTGTTGGGGAGAATGCATAGGAGGACGTCCTGAAGCATCTAATAAGAAAAGAGATTAAGGCTTCTATTAAGAAAGCGGTGAGATCAGCATTTGGAAGTAGGATGAGTGGTGAACCTGCAGATGAAGTGTTATGGACTTATCAGATACTGAGGAGGTAAATGTCGTGAAAGGAAACTGATGGAAAGTGTTTGAGAGATATGAGAACACATTAGGAATAGAGGTCATAGCATCATGCAGGGAAAAGGTGCCCTCATCAGAGTTGCTTCCGAAATAGTCCACACGGACTGGATTAGTGCTGAGAGTGTGGAGGAACTTGATTTATGTAAGGGAAGTAATGAAGGTACCAAGTACGACAAGTTTATGATGTGAATATAGGTAGTATGTAAAACTAGTTTATGGAGTAAGGTGGGATCTCATGTACAAAGTGTTTGGTTAGTTAGGGACCCTCAAGGGGGTGTTTGACGTTACGACGCGTACCGTCACAACGCGTGCTTTTGCAACGCGTCTTTAACAACGCAAGTCGTTACAACGACTTGCGTTGGGGTGCACTGATAGTGAATAGTATAATTTACTATTCTAACACTAGTCCCCGTGGATACTAGGGAAGGTGTTGGAATAGTAAATATACTATTCTTTATCCTGTAGCGCCCTCCAGCGCAAGTCGTGGCTACGACTTGCGTTGTAACGGACGCGTTCTAAAAGTACTGCGGAGTAAAATCCACGTTGAAAAGGATGTTCCCCCCCTCAAGGTAATTAGATGTTTAATTGAACTTCGATACACCATCTGTGTAGTGTGGATTGGTGGCCTATGGCGCTTATGGACAACTATATAAAGAATGGATTTGTAAAACATAAAAAAGAGTAGAGAGTGCTGTAATGAAGTAGAGTTTTCATGACCTAATTTGCTGGGAAGTTATTTGGTATGGGGATGAGGTGTTATTTTTTGACAAACGAAGTAAGGTACAAACTTCTGTGGTCGATGAAGAATTTGGAGGTCTGGAACAGTTGTGGCAGATTGTGATAGAAACAGATGCAAGCCAACATGGTTGAGGTGAAAGAGTAGGCCATTTGGAGACAAGCAGAAGGACTCCAGAGGAGAACAAAACCCACATAAATGGTTTGGAGATGCAGGCAGGTTTATTGACTTGGCAGAGTTTTCTAGGCCTGGTAAGGAACTGCTCAGTTCTCATGAAGATTGGCAATGTAATGGCAGTTCATAATATAAAAGACTTGTGAACTTCCCGTTCAAGAGAGTTATCAGAGTTGGCAAAGAAGTTTTAATGTTTTATCAGGGCGAAGTTCTTGCCTGGATGCATAAACAGGTGGTGGATTTGCATTTCAGGTATTTGGGAGATTTTACTGTCTGAATGTTGGGCCCAGAAGGGTTTCGGGAGGTTCAGTTAAGGATGGGCCCACTAAAGGTGAATATTCGTACATCAGGGTTTACAAACCAGTGCAAAAGGGGTGGATACTTTCCAGCAGAATTAGGGGGAAATTAAAGGTTATGTATTTCTACCTTTAATGATGATACAGAGGGAGCCTTTTGGTGAAAGTAGAGAGGCAGGGTTGTCTCAGATAGTGTTAGTGACTCTGCTTTGGGAGTTACATCTCAAGTTTTTAGGAGTACTAGAGTTAGCTGTTCATAAGTCTTTCCTGCTTCAAGCACGAACCGTTTTTTTGCTTGGGGTTAAAGTACAGGAAAAGCTGCTTGTGGAGGAAGAGTCCTGGGTCGCCTTGTTTCTGGTACATCCAGAAATCCAGAGAGTCGAGGGTTTCCGGTGGCAGCCGGAGGCTTGGTCAAGGAATCTTGGGTCTCAGAGCTTGGAAATGATGAAAAGGAGCAATGTTACATGAGTATGCTGATGCATGTTAAGGGGTATGGATCCCATGGATGCTGACGCCCTGAATTTGAATTAATCTTTTGACACGCTTGCATCTGTGTGGCTGAGGATTGGTCAAACACCAGTGTGTTTGCAAACTTTTATTTGAGGGTACTGGAGCCGTTATCTAATTCAGTCTTGCGCAAAATGATAGCTTCTGGTCTTGCATAAAATGACATGTCTCTTAAACGTGATTTAGAGTTATTAAAAACACAGAGGCTAGCATTATCCCACCCTTGACTCAATAGTACGGCCAATGCTTGTTGGAGTAAGCTTTAGAAAAAAAGGAGGATTAGTGTACTAGCATGAAGTTTGGAATTGATATGAAAAGAAAAGAGGGATGGATAGATGATAAATGAACTCTTTGACTGGTAACATGATTTAATGAATGTTGTTTTGGTATGTTAGATCAACATCTAGTCTCTTTTCATGCTGAGGAGTCATTCTGTCTCACCTCTCTCAGACTATTAAATATGGTTCCGCAAAATATTTATCACCTTGTCTTTTAGTTCCTGTAAAATGTTTCCCTGCTTTAACCTTAATTGCTTTTATAACCTTACATAAGCGTTTTTATCCAGGCCAAAATACATACTGTGGAAGCACTGAGTGATTTTATTGGGTTGTTTGAATAACTCACTGGTCTTAGATACAGCGTCGTTGTACCAAAGAATATCTTGTTCAGATAAGAGCAGATCATCATGGATTGGCATGACACTTTGATTATTGGGACAACAGGTTGGGAATAGAGTCACAATTCCTACAAAGTTATTGATGTCCTGTAAATTGTTTAGCAGGTGTAAAGTGTACCCGAACGCATTATCAAATGTTTGAAAAGGTCAAGTCTTCTACATCCTCAATGTCCAAAGTAGAACAATTTGTTAAAAAGCAAAAAAAAAAGAATGGCCCAATTTTGTTTCTTGAATTATTGTTTCATTTTAGTCAGTTATATATCGTCCTGGTGCTTCAAAATACCGTTCTCTATTACTTTATATAGTGTTTTATCTGGTCCAGGGGTCAAACTTCCCCAATGGGCAATTTCCGTAGTAAATATCTTAAAGATTTTTGAACAGGCATCCCACACCTCTTCATCGGCCGTCTACCTCTTCATCTGTCTTCACCACTTTTTGAACGTAGTGAGGCTACTAGTTATAAGCAATACCCCATTTAGATCTGTGAGGTTTCTATCATACAGTTTTTCTGGTTCAAATAATTTATATAAGTTTAACACGTCTAAACTCTCTTACTCTGTCTATACATTCCTGAAACTGAGAAGAGGAATTCATATCATTTAAGGGACATATGTTCACATTAGTGAATGACTGTCTTTCCTGACTAGAATGATGTGTTTATGTCAGATACAGCGATTAAACAAGCCCACCTGGCAGGGGTACTCTTAAAGAGACGACGCCTTTGTCAGGAGGTCTGAAGGACATGTACATGAGGATGAGGGTAGTCATGCAGACCTTCTTTTAAGACTGAGGAGCGTTAACCGTGGTTCTGGATATTTCAATGCCATCCTACTCTTGTCCATTCATTTCTAAGCACGGTCTTTCTGTCACTAGGAATGATGTGTCTTTGTAAACTCTACCTTTCTTTTTGCGTGGTATAATTCATTTACCAGTCATAAGAGCAATGAAGTGGGTATGCACAAACACACACACACACACAAGCACACATATTACTGCAAGGGAGGATACATTTGTGATAGAGACATATTAAACGCTTTAATGGGAGATTTTTTTCATGTGGATGTCAGCAGCAAAAGATGTTTGCAAGAACATTGGATGGCAGCTCTGCTGGCCTGGCCAATTTAGATCTATCTGCATCTTTTGACACTGTCTTGCCCTCTGTCCGAATCGAATGTCTTTTTAAGATTGAGGAAAGTGACCTGGCTCTTAAATGACTAGAATGTTCCTCCTTAGCTGATAGAACACAGGCAGTGTCTTGCCCCTTTATATTCAGTAGTGCAAAGTGTGCCTCAGGGTTCTTACTTGAGCTTATCCTTAGTTAATATCAACCTATCCCCCAGGGCAGAGCTAGTTTGCTCTATTGGCTTCGGGATAATTTCATAAGTGGATGACTTGTAGATTATTGTCGCCATTTCCGCTACTCATATCCCACCGCGTGAGCCAACTTTTGAGAATGCGTGTGTGTTTGCTAGTTGTATACACTCCTATTATCTACAGTTAAACACACATAAACCTGAGGTCCTTGGTATTGCGATAGAAACAAAGCAGTGGCCTACATACCTAGATGGATGCTGCCCCCCCTCCCCTGCGTCCCAAGTTCAGAATCTGGGAGTTATCACCGATAAAAAACTATCTATGGTCAGTAATGTAGTGGGGACCAGCTTTTCTGTTTAAAAAATGCAATTTGAAATTTTCATAGTCCTACTTTTCAAGGACTGTAAAACGATCACTCATGCCCTGATTGTATCCTGGTTGGACTATTAAAATGTATTGCATTTGGGCATTTATGAAATCTTACTGACTCGTCTCAAGAAGTTGCAAAATGCAGCGTCAAGGCTGATTCTTAATCTTTCTAGAACCATACATACGACTCGTATGTTGAGACCATTAAATTGGCTCTGGGTGTCCAAAAAGATTCCTTTTAAGTCCCTTTATTTGGTGCACATGACTCTGCAATCTGCAAGGGAGGGGTTTAAGGAGCCTTGTCTGGACTACTGTTAAGTCAGCGAATACTACTTTGATAATGGTCCCTTGGATCTCCCAAAGCCAGGCCGGTGGCTGCGTCTTTCACTTTCTTACGCCTACAAAGCGGAATGAATTTCCTATCCTCATCAGGCAGGAAGTCAATTGTTCTCTTTTTAAGAAATGTCTAAAGAATTGGCTCATTAATAGATTCTTCTAATATCCTGTTTTGGTTTGTTTAATAACTGCACCTTAGCAACAGGATGTTCTGTTTTTGGTCAGCAGCGACATTTAGAAATATTTCAGCCTAGCGTCAGATAGCATTGGTTATTTTGACGTTTAGGAAAGCTTTGATACTGAAAACTCAAATTAGCCATTTTGTTTGTAACTGTAAAAATCTGTTATGCTTTTGAACTCATTCCATTGGAGAGTTTGAACTTGCCTCTTCTTTTTTTATTGAAAATATCATTGTAGTTTATTAAGCTATTCACAGACCTCAATTAAAGATTATGGTATCAAATATATTACAAAAGATCACTATGGTGAAAATCAAGACAGTTGAACTTGGTTCATTACAATGAAGAAAAGATGATGTTTAATAGACAATTAATTTCCTCTATAGTATGCTGCAGATATATGATATGTATATCCGTAAAATAGTCTTGCACAAATAATATTGCAGACAAAAATTTTATCTACTTGGTGATGAACACTGGGTACCATGAAACTTGCTACTAACCAAATACGTAGTGTTTTCCTTAAGTAGTTTTCCATGTGCCTATTTAATTATTTGTCCATTGAAGTACTTTCAAAACACTCCTTTTAATGAAAAATAACCAATTATTGATCTTTTTTTATCACAGGCTAGACTTTAAGCCGCTGCTAAAAGAAATAATTGTTTTCGTTATTGCAAGACCTATTGTTCATAACTTACATAGAGTATGTTTAGGGTTAGCTTCCATAAACCATTCAATCATAAAATAAAAGGTTAGCTCCTTTCAGCTATCCTTAGGAAAATTAAAAATATCCTAATCGTCTTTTGATTGTATTCATTGTGTCACTGCAGTAGTTATTTATTATTATTATATATAATATTTTAGGCATGAGATAACTTATTCTGCATTATAGTATCAGCCGCAGAGTGTATTTTGCATTTCATCTACATCGACTATTATACCTTTGAGTATTTCCACAAGGTTTAGCACCCTAAAATCTATAATAGACTCCTCACTTAACTGTTCACTACTATATCAAGGCTGGGGAAATTTGTGTGTGTCTCTTTGTACTACATCATCTCATTGTAATTTGTTATGAACTACATATTGTCCAGAGAAGTATAGACATATAGTGTACAGAAATAATGCTTTGAATGGTATAGATATTGTGGGTCAGTCAAAGGGGTAGGCAGGGAGGTCGTGTTCAGCAGAACTCTGGGATATACCTTTTAGAAGTTCTGTTTGAGTTTATGAGAACCATCCACAGTATATGCTCTGAGATCAGTCACTTCCCAGTTTGTAGATTTGAATACTCTTCCTCTTAGATGTGTTTTTGTAGTTTCCATTTGACTCTGCTTCACCACTTGATCTTATAACCTACTACGCTGAGAAGTTCACTAATTCTTCTGTATTCTTGAGGAGCCAGTGCAGGACATCAACATGTTATCCATTGGTAAACGTCTGAAGTCACTTGGCTAGTTTGGAAGACTCATTTGGACAGTGTAACATGTGTTTAGTTGATTTTGTAAACCTAAATACATTCTGCATTGGAATAGTCAAATTTGTTTAGGATTTGTTCATTTACAGGAGCTGGCCTCCTATTAAAATTTGGAACTTTTCCTCAGATGGAGTAGCTGAAATCAGGCACTCTTTGTGACTGCATTGTCATGGGGATTGAAGGATAATATTGATTGAAATAGTACGATTAAAGACTGCCCTCCAGTGAGGAAACATTGTGGGGGACACAGGTGGGTAACGGGGCACCCACCAATAAAGTGAGTGGCTGGCTCCCGCAAGAGGAGCTGACAGGGGCTCCAGTGTCCCTGGGGCTCCATCCGCAACCTCCAGTGTTATTGTGCTTGTCGGTGCCCCCAGATCGGCACCAGGAAATCCATTAAAAATAAGTAAGGCTGACTTCCGCCAAGGTGATGACTGGGCAGCCAGCAGGGGCCTTTAGGGCTCCCCCCATTGTCCCCAAGAAACAGACATGTCTTTGGTGTCCTGGGTGGGCACCCGGGCTCCCAAAAAACCAAAACGTAATTGAGCGTCACAAGGGGCACCTTTATTATTCACTGCTCTGGGTATTGGCTGGTAAGGGTATTTTTAGGGTTTAGGGGGTTGGTAAGGGTATTGGGTGGCAAGAGTGTTATTATGGTTAAGGGTGTATAAGGTTATTGGGTTTGTAGGGGTATTGGGTGGTAAGGCTGTATTTAAGGTTTAAGGGTAGTTGGGTTTAAGGGTTAGGTGTTGATAAGGGAATATATATACATACATATATATATATATATATATATATATATATATATATATATATATATATATATATATATATGCAACAAATCCTCGAACCTCCACGCCGACGGCGTGGCGAAAGAAGAAGCAGAACCCCACGTTTCAGGCAAGATGTAAAATTTATAGGAACCTTTCAATGACGCGTTTCGAGTACGATGTACTCTTGTTCACACACCGATAGAATAGTCAGCCTGTTCTTTATATGCTTTTCCCTGACCCTTCCCAAGGGCCACACCTCCAGTTGTACATCACATGACCAGATACATAAACATGGAAAAGGGTGCAATTGACTTGGATTTTGAAAACAGACGACTTTTCTTAGTGCAATTATCAAAAATGCAAATTACATCCAAAAATCTGTACAATATAAATAACAATTTGAATTTGTTCATTTGAATTATATTGCGTCCATTAACTCTAAAAATGAATGATGAAACATTTTTAAAATTATCATTTCATACCCTGAGGCATTGCACACATTTTAAATCATGGCTCTGACACATATCGTGACTGCTTGAATGCAGATTACCCAAATGCCGGGTTATTAAAGTGACTAGTGCCTGGTTCTTGCTGCTTGAATGCAGTTATCACAAAAGATGTTAAATGCCCAGTACAAGTTAGTGTCAACCGATCACCATCATATATATATATATATGTATATATATTACCTACTGACAGTTGCCAGTAGGTAGTTATAGTTAGGATGTAGTTTCCATAGGCAGAAAGTTTTTTGATTTGCCAATAAATTTGTTGTCGTTTGACGAATCCTCTCAAAATTTTCAAAACTAGTTCAATGCTCACTTCCGCTGCTGTCTTCAAAATTTCGGGGTGATCCGTGAAGCGGGCCGAGAAATGGGGATGTACCAAAATGCGTTTTTCCCATGTTCATTTCCATAGGAACTTTAGACAAGGCTACAGCCCGAACTGCTGAACAGAATTACACCAAATTTCTCAGAAGGGTATCTGTTGGTCCAGATAGCAACCTTTTTGTGAAACGGTGTAAATCCATTGTTTGGTTTTGGAGTTATTTAAAGAAATGTCCAGTTGTATATATAGGGACGAGGTGGATCCGCGACCCCTCCCGATCTCTGCCTACACTTGAAACCAGGAAGTGTTGCCAGCCATCTTATTACTCGGTTGGTGAATTTCAGTGGTTTCATTTGTTTAATACAGTAAGTATTAACAGACAATTTCACCTGACTGTAACATCCCTTTAACCTCTTTTTTTCAGTGAATTTTAATCTAAAGACACATAATACATTTCATAGCTAAAACCTACTTTAGCATTTGCAGATAGACAGACAGATAGATATTTGTGTTGTTTGTATTTTTTAATTTTCTGACTCTGGCAGGTGAGATAGCTAAACTAGTCTGTAAGCCAGACTTAAGAATCCTGTGAGAAAATGTCATGGGTCGCACTGCGAGCAGTGGGCACTGTTGAACAACGTGAGGTGAAGACACTATTGAGCAGTTGAGGTGTTATGGGATGTGTTGTAAGCTGACAGTGCGAGAAGGTGGCACTGAAAGACTATGTTTTTACCTGGCAATGGTTGAAGCTGGTACCAGTAGACGAGTAAATCTGGCAGTGATGAATAGTGTCTGAAGCTAGATCTACTGGAGGGTTGGACTCGGGTGCAGATGTTAGGTATTTTCCTTGCTTTAAATAGTATTCTGTGGTTCTCACTGTGTTGACGGAGTAACAGCATCATACTAGTCGGTTGTCTTTAGGTAAATTTAGGTGGGAAAAAGCCAGGTCTTCTCCATCCTCATGAATTGTTGGTGATTCTTGCTGGTTCATATACTTGCTGTAAATGAGTTCCATAATTTAGCAGCTTGGACAGAGAAGGGTGTGCTACCATTTAGTTGTTGTAGAGCAGTATAATTAATTGAGGTGCTAGACTGGAACACTTTGTCCTTTTCTCTTAAGCTTTGTCTGTAGGAAGACAAGTCCTTTCCCATTTATTGCCTTATGTGGAGTGCATAGATCAACTTGGCATCAATCGACACAGCACATCATGAAAGACAACCGCCGGCCAGCCTTAAATATTAAAAGCACAACCAGAGTGAAGCTGAAGCATGAAACTGTGTGATGCATTGCGGGTGCTCTGCTTTGAGTAATTTCAGTCGCAGCCGGCATTAATCGCAGGTGGAGGGGGCAGTGGGTCGCGCAGGGAGGGGGGGTTGTTAAAATAATACATAAAAAAAGTACCTGTCCGCTGGCCGGCCAGGTGCCGCATTTTCTCGGTTCCTGCTTCTGTTCTGTTCTTCTACCTCCGGCAGGAACAGGATGGAAGCAGCCCCCCTCCCCTCCCCTAAGCCAATCACAATGCTGCAATGGAAGTTTTGTGATTGGTCAGGATGCCACCCAGCCAGACGCCTACAGGAAGGCCATTTTCTTCATGTAGGCTGCATTGAAGCCTGCATGGAGAAAAGACAGAGGATAGGATATGATAGGATAGGATGTGGATTTATATAGCGCGAATTGTTGCCCGGAGGCGTCCAAGCGCTGAGTGTGCATGACTCGTTTGGGCGGCCACAGAGGGCTGACCAAACCAGTCATGCAAACCAGTCATGCTCACTCCGGAGTGGGCGCACCACTCCTCCCCTGCCCAGCCCTGCTCGTAGAGAAGCCTGCCCACCGGCAACCAAACTCGAAGTGCGAGAAGCAGAAACATAAAATGGTCGTTTTACCATTTTATATTTCTGCTCCTCCCCCCTAGTGGAGGAGTGGCCCCTCATTAATTTTCATTTGCTCATTGCCCATGAGTTTATAAGAGGGATTTCTTCTTTGTTGTTTGCTATATTATTACTCATTAGTATCCACCGCTAAACAGTGCGTCCTAGGACTGCCTCAGGGAGCGCGTCTTGGAGCTCCACAGACGTGCAGAGAGCATTGCCTCATACCAGAAGTTTTGTTGTAGGAAAGGAAAGCTACTTTGTGGCGTACCTCAAAACAAATTACTGTGGCTTCTGTGCCTTCCATGCTAATACAGCTGTTGGCGGATTGTATACAAATCCTTGTCACGAGACATAAACTATTCTAACAATAACACCAATGTCCTCATTACAAGTCCTGGGCTAGAGTCCAATCCCTGTGGAAACTGAAGTTGGCACAGCGACCAAAATGATGAGTTGTGTGCTAATTATCAAACATTTGCATTTTTTGTTTGACAGATTCTGGCAGGTCAAACCTGCTGACAATCATCAGGGTGAAAGGCAGAGCATGTGGAATTTGGTGTGTTAAATGCAGAATCTGCATTTTATCCCTCATTTTCATGTTGAAACCTCAGCAATAGGAGGCATGTAGGAAGCATGCCCAAAAAATACCTCACCTCAGGGTAATGGTCTTCACCGGTTATGGTAAATACCTCATCCCTTTCTGTTTAACTTGGAATGAGGGCTCTGGAAAGAAAGAAAAACAACCCAAAGGGCCCACCTTATACACATTTTGGGGAAGGGGTATTTAATGTGGAGAACCGCATTGTAATCTCCTTAGTGCTTAACTTGCCAAGACTTTTCAAAAAACAAGGGGACCCAATGAGTTCCTAGGGACCTTGGGCAGTCAATTTTAAGGAGAACAACGGTCCTTAGGGTTAGAATTTTCAAATCCAAATAAAAATATAGACTCAAATCAGTACTATATCAGTCATTTTTTTCAGCACCCAGCCGGGCCTGAAAATTTTTATTCAAATATAATCATAGATAAAAAAGACCACTGAAGGGGTCTAATTTGGAAACTGATAGGGTACAAGCCTGTACCTATCCAGAACACACTCGAACACAGTTCGGGGGTGGAAAGGGTAAGGAAAGAGGTGAAGAAGTAAAGAATATCAGGCAAACAAGGAAAAAGCGGGGGGAGCCAACTGTCCCTTGCAACATTAGCACATTTTGCAAAGCAAGCTCAGACAGACAATTACTGTAACAAATATTAACACAATGGCAAGGTTACAGAATTGTGAAAGTGTCGACGGCGTTTCGATCCCTGGCTCCTAGTGAACTGGGATCATCATCAGGACTTAAGATATATTGCCTGTTTGTACCTTTTTGAAAACCTGTTATGAATAAGGAAAATAAGATGGGAGAAAAGAGAGAAGATTCTTATTTACAAACAGCACTTGTTTCTAGTACTATGCACTTCAATTCACATGTGGTACATGCTTTTCATTCCAAGGTGCTAAATAGTGACTTATGCCCATTTTGTTCACATCATATTTCACCTAGTCTCATTTCATGCTTTCAGAGAAGATGTATCATTCTTGGTGCTTAACAGTAAATTATGGTCAATCATGTGGACATCATATTCCAAGTGGGCCAAACTCATGCTCTCGGAGACAGTGCACACGGTTTGTAAATTAACGCGAAACAATGCATTGTGCTGTGAGCCTGCCGCCACTCTCGTGATTATGGCTAGAGTGTGGATTCAAACTGTGAAACAGTAGTGTCTGCGACGTATGCATGCAGAGCTTAAAAACGGCGAGATTGTTTCAGTGCCTGGAGTGATTTAAGGTCTTGTGATTGCGAACAAGGGACAAACCTCTCAGAGCGAGATGTGCTCCGCTCCTGTAAATTAGGGCACGATGGTTTGGGTTGAAGGAAGGGTTGGTGCCTAAAAAAAATGGAAAGTTGGTTAAAAACCGACCCGCGTTACATGCAAGTGACCAGCGGTGCGTGAGCAAGGGCCGAGTGAATTACCTCGGGTTCCTGTATCGGAGACTTATAATTAATAATAATGTCCCGTTCACAATGAACCACAATTCTTCTCCGCGGATGTTTCATTGTGAACGGGACATTATTATTAATTATAAGTCTCCGATACAGGAACCCGAGGTAATTCACTCGCCCCTTGCTCACGCACCGCTGGTCACTTGCATGTAACGCGGGTCGGTTTTTAACCAACTTTCCAAGGGGTCTGGCTGGATCTCGCACTTACCTTTACGGGTCATACGAAGAAGGTTGCAGCCACCTGCTACGGAATCCTGCGAGGCTTAAGGCCAATCCTCAAGTTTTTTGACCCCCCCCACCCGGCAGCTCGTGGTCCAAGCCTCGGTTCTATCTCGGCTGGACTACGGCAGCGCACTGATGCTGGGGGTAAACCAGGCTGAGGCATCTAGGCTACAAAGGGTACAGAATGCTGCGACGCGGGCCATTGTTGGTCTTCCCAGGCATTGCTCTGTTTCCAGTACTATTTCTGCCCTTCACTGGCTGCCGGTTAGGCAAAGAATTAAGTTTAAGGTGCTTTGTTTGGCCTTTAAAATTATGAAGCTCTCCTCGCCGCCTGCACTTGCTAACTTGCTCACCCCGTATGTTCCTTCGAGGTCCTTGAGATCGGAGGCTCTTCATCTCGCCGTCTGCCCCCGTTTTAAACTCAGCAGGATGGGTGGTCGCTCCTACCGACTGCTTGCCGCTGGGTTATGGAATTCTCTCTCAGTGCACATTCGAGCTCTGGATAATCTGTTCGTTTTTAGGCGTGCTATCAAAACTTTCTTGTTCTCTGTACTCGGTTAGCCGTCTTTTTCCTTCTTCCTGCGTGTTATGTTTTAGTACTTGTTCAAGCGCCAGGACGCCCCTTTGCTGGGGCAGCTGCGCGCTGTATAAATAATGTTAACATAACATAACATAACATTTTCTTTTCAACATTGTATAAAGTGTATTTTGAAATTTCCTTCCTCATCATAAGCATTTCCCTTTTGAAGCTCTGTTCCCACTTTGTGTGGAAGGTTGTCATGATGACATCACTACTCTCTTTCCTCTCTTTGCACAGTTAGTCAGGCAGTGTATTGAAGGAATAAATGTGACGCTAGAAGAAAGCACTCAACAGTTATGATGTAATTCACAAAACTGAACTTACAAAACTGTGGATTGTCATGATCCAACATGCATTGCTGAGGTTGTGTCATGTTTGCGACACGACTCCAGCAATGCGTGACTTTTGGGCCAACAGGTTAGTCAGAATTTCTAAAGCACCTGTCAATCTTTGCGCCATGGTGCGCCGTATTGTAAATGCGGCGCATCCATGGTGGCACCAGGGTATCGCGGGCTGGCGCAGGGAAATGGACGCATCTTTACAGGTGCGTCCGTTTCTTGTGAATTTGCCCCATAGGGCCTTATTTATGAGAAGTGACGCATCGCTGCGTGAAAACAGCGAAGCACCACTTCTCAATGCGCCCTCCTTTGCGACATGATGTATGAGTCATATTTACAGTATGACGCATCATGTTGCAAGGAATGACAGATACGACAGTATTACTGACGTATCTGTCGTCGCAGAACTGACGCAATGCTGGGGTGTGTCTGCAAACAGACGCAACTCCAGCGATGTGCCCTTTCACATGGGGCAAGCACCATGTGAAAGGGCGTGCACCAGTCTTACGTCTGCTGCGAGGCAGGCATAAGATACTGACGCAGTAGCGAACCTAGAAGTGGTGCAGTGAAATCTGATAGATTTCACTGCGACATTTCTACGAGGCTTGGATGCGGTTAACGCCCACACTGCATACATTATACCTGACGCAGGTATAATGTAGTGCAGGGGCTTGCAAAGTGACGCATCTGACTAGATGTGCCACTTTTTAAATAGGGCGCAGCATGGCGCATTTTTTACCCCTCCGGTGCATCACAAAAAGTGACGCACCAGCAGTGCTAAAGGGTCCCATGGGCTCACAAATGAGCCCCATAGCTTTCAGTTTGCTCTGTCAGTCCATTTAAACAAATTTGATCTATATGAAAATAGGATGGATGGTCTACATATGGTGAAATATATCAACTCAGAAATGGACACAGTCTGCTATGTGCTACATAAGCACAAATTGACTTGCAGGCTTTAAAAAATATAAAAATTGTATTGTTTATCTTAACTCACAGTCTATGTCCTTATCAACCGATTTCCCATGTTAACATCCTATAAACAGATATAGATAAATGTACTTTCTTTCTGTGAGATGTGCCCCAGGAAGATGGGTATTAAACTCTTCAATATTCAGACCTGTGTGTGGGATTCGGAATGTTTTGCTGTGGGGGGGAGATAGACTGTTTTAGAGGGCATGCAGCCACTGAGCTTCCAGTAGGTCCAAACAGTGTGACTCCCAAAAGGTAAACTGGTTTCTGTGAGGAATCCCTGGCTCACTCCCAATAGTTTGGCAGATGTAGCAGGTTTTCTGCAAATAAACTACAAGTGGTAAATGTACAACACTTAACCAAAACAACAGTATAATTAAGAAAATAAATAATGTAAAGAGCCCCAAACCAAGTTGATTAAAAATATACACATTTAGGAAGCTAAATACTACAAATTTAGTAAGCCAGATATAAGGAATCAGAAGTAATAGCAAAAGCTCATTGACATTTTCGAATGGGATGGAAAAATAAGCAAAATGCAGTAAAACGTAGTTCCTTTCCTAAAATGAACCCAGGGTCAGAAGTGCATGTAATTCCAGTACTAAAGTAAAATAGTACATCCATTAGCATCATACAGATGTCTTAAGAAAAGAGACTTGTTAAAAACCAAGATAATCTTCTATGTTCTGTTGGTTTGCAGCAGTACCATCTTACTTTGCTGCAAATAGTGCATGATAAAATGGATTTTGCTGGAAACATAAGTCTTCCCATCTCCAGACTTGGTTCTTGAGGGCCAGTGTCATGGATGGCTGTTTGCTTTGTTGAGTGTAGGCAGATTATAGGTCATTGTCAGTAGCTAGTGGATGCTTTATAAATAATACTAATTTAGCCTTCCCACTGAACATCTTAGAAAATGTTGTGTATATGCTCCAAATTTGGTCTTCTTATCAAATGTTACCAAATCAAACATTTGAATCCACTCTACACACTGGTATTATGTTCTGCATTCTGACTGTGGACATTTAAAAGCACGTTGCATTTTTAGGTATGCAAAAATATTTGTTCCACCCTTGCATCCCGTATCTGCTCTCTGTACACTTGCACAGGTAGTTCTACTAAAACCTAATAAGTAGGCCGTTAGCCACGTCAAGGCCCAACGACAGCAGATGCACAGAGAGAAACAAGCATTGCCAATGCTAATAAGCCTGGCTTATGAATGAAGGTGCCTTTTGTGCTACTTATGGGTTTAGGCACTCAGTATGTCATCATACATGCACTCTGTCATTCATCATTGCACTCATGCAACCATTCATTCATTCATCCACTGACACATGTCTCTCTAAATTCACCCTCAGACGAAGCTACAATAAAGCTGACACATACCCAACAACATATACAAGCTACATTAAAAGATAGAAGTAGAAAAAAGAAAAAAGGCTGTTGTCTAAACACAGTGGGCATATGTTTGCAATAATGAAACTAAACTCTGCAACAGGTGTCCTTCTTGGGGAGGTATTGTAAATAATCTATCAGTGCTTTAAAATTCCAGCAAGGCAGCCAGATTTAGAACCAACATGTTAACCATCTTGGAATGGTAAATCAATGACACACTATGGACAACAGCATTCCATAAAGGCCTCCTGGTAGAGAGAAAGTGGTCCGGTAGATTGTGACGAATTGCAAATAAAATCAGGAGCAAGCAAGCTACCTTTTGGCACTGCCCGGAGAGCTGGAGTATCCTCTTAAGAAGCATTAAACAAGAAGAGGAGGCACAAGGAAATGAAAGCGAAGCTATAAAAGGAGAAAATTGAAAACTAAAGACTGGCCAACCAGCCCTGACACTGAAAGGAGCACTCTCATCTTCAGGTAAATGCACGTGTGTGATCAGAAAATAACGTAATTTACAAGGCAAGAGAGCCAATGACTGATGTGGACTTAACCATTACCCAATGCTGTATGCTCTCATGAATGGAAGCAGAGTGTAAATGACACTCAGACTAGTGGCAGAACAGAGCTGCCCCAAAGGCCCTCTACGTATCTTTATGCATATATATTTATGCATGTGGGTGTATGTATTATTTAATGATTTTTGTTGTGCTTTTTTATTGTGCTGGTCATTACCCTTTCCACGAGGCAACCATCACATATACTGGAAGAAAATGTTAAATATGTACAAAATACAGTTGTCAAAGCAATATATAATCCCTACTAATAAAATCATAAGGATTACCATAGTGCAAATCATCTATCCCTGTGGTTTGTTAGGGGGGAATTCTAACACCAAAATTCATGCCTACTATGGTAATCCGTGAGATTCCATGTAACGTTATAGCTGCTTACAGGCTTTAGCAAATTGATTGCCTTTAACACATACGTTTCACAATAATTAAGAAAGGACTACTTGCTTTGTCATAACTTTTCATTATAAACAGATCACACCTAAGATCTCTGACATAACTTTTCCCAGTGAACCGATAATCCTTTAGCCTTTATCAGAAGCTGGCACTATATACAACACAAGTCGACTTAAGTGTACATAAGCAGACAACCATTTGGCATACATATATAAAATTACAAATATGTACAAAATTGCAGTTGAAAAAATAATATACAACCACTCGCAATAGATTTAGCACGAATCCTCACAGTGTCATTCTGACCCCAGAGTGTGTCAGAGATTACTTGTAACTAAATACCTTACTACAGCCTGTAAAATAGAGCGTTAACAAGCCACCACTGTTAGAGGCCTATTGGCTTCACCATATGCGTTTAACAATAAATAAGCCAGGACTACTGCTTTTGTAATAATGTGTAATAATAAATAGGCCAGAACTATGGCATCTCGCATAACATTTCCTTTTGCATCCTCAAAGCATATAGTTGTTATCATTGGTTTGTCACAATAACCAATTCAGTCCTACAGTACTGAGCATACATTTTCCCACAAGGCAACCATCAGGCACACCGTCATACAGTTGAAAATGTTTACAAAGTTACGTTGGCTAATCAAAACACTCTCTCTCCTATCAGGATTTAACAAGGATTCTCACAGTGCAAATCTTCCATACAGATGGTTTATCACAGGGGGTACCCAACATCAAAACCCTTTCCTACTAAGGTAGTCTTTGGTATTCTGTGTAACATAATACCTCTCTGGAGGATTTAATGTAAAGTAATAAATAACCAGTGGTTAATTTGTGAAATAAGTGCCAGGGCTCTCGTCAGGAGGCAGCTTGCACCAGCCCATTGCTCCTATTAGTCCCGCCTATAACAGAACTACTAATCATGAAACCCTACAAGTGGGATGAAGATGTGGCTTAACAGCCAGAGATGCTGACTTTGGCACTGGGTAATCGGGGTAGAGTCTCGGCATAGGCTCAAAATCCTGTGATTCTGGGCAAATCCATTAATCTCCCTGTGCCTTCAAAAAATGAATGTGTCCTTAATTGGTGCTATTGAAAAACACTAATATCTTTGGGTGTTGAAGATTAAGTGCCAGTGCCAAGCACCGGAAACCATAGGCTCGGATTAAGCACTGGTAATAACCATCCACACTCAAATGCCTGTTGAATGTAAAGTACACTTTTCTTAACGAATAGGTCAGGCCTAGTGACTTTTTAATAACATTTTATAATAAACTGATCAGGCCTATTGCCATGTTGTCGCTATTATAAACTCAGTGTTTCTGTATCTAGTATAAGCTTTGCCACAAGCCAAAAAGTACAACACAAGCAGATTTTTTTATTGAAAGCACTCAAATTTCGCCCAAATAAATCCTGCACTTAGAGCAACCAACATTGGGGTGGTCCCTAAGTCTCTCTATAAGTAGTACTCTTTTTTGTTGATTACATAAGGCCTGGGGACAGTTGCACTGTCAAGTCAGACCTAAAAATACATGGAGATTAGTGTAGCTCTTGGCATCTCATATGTTCTCAAACTCAAAACCGCACTCTGAAGTCTAAAGTGAACGATGTAAGGAGAGGGTGCTGGAACTGCAATACATTCCTCACGACTGCCCTCCTTCCATCTGTGCTGCTACCAGAGAAAAACAAACACTGTAAATGATCTAATCTAATACACTTTAATATCAGTACAGTGTAATATATGTGCCCCTGAAAGTTCAAGCACAGGCAGCCATAATCACACCTTTATGGGGGGAAGCACATTTTTTCTGTGGAAGCAATCAACTTCTGCTCAATCAAAATACGTACTCCTGGGTATTAACTGTGGGTGGAGTTCAAGCCCTTCTCTGTAGTACTCCTGCAAGCTCTTTTTTTGGTTGTTCACATTACATCTGATCACAGCAGGTCTGTCGAGCTAGACCTGAAAGGGGTGGAGGTTGCTCAGGTCAAAAGGATTATTTGATCTGCACTAAACAGTAAAGCATTGACTTTCATTGATGCTGCTGACAAGACAATGTGCCTTTAATCACAAGGGGGCATATTACCAAGCAATAGCGATAATTATCGCTATTGCTTGGTTAGCGTGAAAAAATTATCGCCGAGCTGCGGCGATTTTTATCGCAAATAAACCTTGGGATTACCAAGGTTTATCGCAAATGCGATAAAAATCAGCCGCGATGCATGAATATCGCTGAAAAGTCAGCGATATTCATGCATTAGCGAGCTAATGCTCTTAGCCATGTTATCCACCTCCCATTGGATAACATGGCTAAGAACTGCTCAGGGCAGGTGTTAGCTTTTGGAGATATTCGCGCTTAGCGCGAATATCTCCAAAAGTTGGTAATAGGAGATAGCGATGTTAGCGACTGTTTCCAGTCGCTAACATCTTGGCACGCCCACTTTGCATGTCATTAGTGATAAATATCACTGACATGCAAAGTGGGGCCCAAGATGGTCGCTATCTCCTACTAGCTGTCGCTAACTGGTGTTTGCGACAGCTAAGTAATAGGGAGATAATTTTATCTCCGCTTTCTTGGCTTTTAAAGCCAAAAAAGCGGAGATAAACCCCCTTGATAATATGCATACTGGGTAAGTAGCATTCTCCTACTACAGCATGATTTGGTAGCGCACTGATATTTACAAACAGCATATTTTCAATTGAAATGGCCACAAACATTCCCACTTATATGCAGTTTTACTGATAAAACTATATAGTGTATAAACAATAGTCTGTGGAAATTGGGGTTTCAGCAAAAATGTTTATCATTTACACTTCACCAAGTAAAGTGTTTTTCTTTATCTTATTAAAAACTTTCATTACACAGAATTACAAAAAAGTGTTTTCATAACTATTAAAATATAGTTTGAAGAATTTTTACAGTTTGTGTGCAAGCTACCTAAATGTGTGTTCGGAAAATAAAATATCAGCCTGCAACCGTTTTGGGGTATTTCAGTTTTTATCTTGAGGATGGTAAAGACCCTGACACTGTACAATTGAGCCAAATGATGAGTGATGGGAACCTCAAGCAGCTGGTAGGAGCTCCTACCCATGTAGCTGGACATACCCTTGATGGGATCTTCTCCAATAATCCCAATTTGACATGCAAAGAGGTGTTGCTGCTTCCCTGGACAGATCACTCTGTCATCCTATTTGAATTAGCGCGGACAATGCATCCTCGATGCAATTCTGAGCTGAAGGATATGACAGCTATTAGGGTTTGGAAAGAGATTAATAGCACAGAGCTAGGCAACCTACTGAAAGCCACAGCTCGCAACTTACCAGAGGGAGTTGATGATGCAACAGCGGCCTACACAGAATGGTTAGAGGACGCTTGCGATAAACCCGTCCCGGTAAAATGGTGGACCCCTAAACGGGTCCATCCTTCTGCCCCCCGGTATTCAGAAAAATTGAGTAAACAAAAAACGGCCTGTAAACTATTAGAGTGACTTTGGAGGAGTGGCTACCAGAAGATAGATAAAGAGGCTTACAAAGCAAGTCCCTCTCTTTAAAAAACTACTCTTAGACACCAAAAGAGGTCTCTGTTCTGAACAGATCAATCTGGCTAGATCCTCCTCCAAGGAACCCTTTAGGACCTTTGTTAAACTTACGACCCTCAACACATCCAAAATACAAAGTAGTCCTGAACTTTGTGAAAATCTCGCTTCCTCTTTTCAGTTAAAGGTGGAAGCCATTTTCTCATCATTTGCTCTTAATCAGGCTCACGACAACAAAGTTTCCGCTGGTATGAGGTCCTCTCTGTCTAATACAACTCTGACATTAGATAGCTTTTCTCCCCTAGAGATACAAGATTCGATCAAACTTCTGATGTCAATTCAATCTGGCTCACCTTTGGATCCATACCCTGCCTTTGTGACCAAACAAGTCCCAGATACAGTTGGGGAAGCTCTCACCACTCCCTTGTTTAACACTATTCTTAAGTTGTGGCATTTTCCTAAAATATAGAAGACGCCTTCCGTTCTACCCCTGCTTAGAAAACAAAACCTTGACCCCAAGGACCCGAACAATTATTGACCTGTCTCCTGCCTCCAATTACCGACAAAAATGATGGAGAAAGCCTTGAATGGGCAACACAGCTGATTCTTGCTGACCAAGAATATACTGGATGCAACCCAATATGGATTCAGAGCTGAACATAGCACTGAGTTGGCTCTGATCAAATCCACCGAGGAGGTTAGAAAGGCCCTGGACTAAGGAGGCGCCGCTATCCTGATCATGCTAGATCTTTCAGTGGCCTTCGATATGGTCCATCACAGGGTGCTGATGGATCTTTTAGGGCTAGTATTACAACTCAGAACTTTCAAAAATCATGTCAGCACCCTAATATTAGTGGTTTCTGAAATAGACATGTAACTGCTTGTTAGGGTAACAGTCGTTCTCTAGAAATTTTATTAACATAACATAACATTTTACATTCTTTGTACATCACCACTGTCAGACAGTTCAATATACATAGTCCTGTGACTTTGCTGCTTATTTTATTCTGGAGTTTGTGTTTACTTTTCTGTCTCTGTCTGCAAATTGGAAGACATAAGCTGGTATTTGACCTTTGTCTCTCACCACAGAGCAATTGTGACTAGATAAACACAAGATTTAAAGCCATCTTTATTGCTCATTCACTTTCTGAGATAAAAGGACACCTGTTCTTGATCAGCTCGCCAGAATGGGCCAGTAGGCACTAAAAATAATTTGTCTTGATAAAATCTGACTCACCATAAGGAGGGGGCAAGTATACTCTGTTTTTATTTAAAGCATGTGCTTCAACATATACATATCTTTTTCTTTTGCAAGACCCTTTCAGATAATGTTGTTTGATTGAAAACTTCCTTATTTAAATCAACTGCACTACTGTTTGTCCTGATGAAGGTGGAAGAAAAATATGTATAGTCCACCGAAGCATATGTAGATGTTTTTAGCTAACTACTGTTGTTTGCCATATAAGGAGTGAAGATTACAGACTCCTTCATTTGTTCTCGGACTAGGGGCACACAACAGAGGCCTTTTTTTAAAATGTATTAACTAAACTGGTTCTTGTCTAGGAATGCATGATATAATGTATCATAATGGAATCATGTTTGTCCTTGAGTGATTGTTGGTTTCAAAAATCAACGATTTGATTGTTTTCGCTGTAGTTTGTTGATTGATGGAAATTTGAAGATACATTTATTTTAAAAAGTATTTTTTGTAATTATTCTAGTTATAGTTAATCAATTTGTGGGCTTGGAAGAATTATGGTTATGACATATAGTTTCAGTGGATAAACTTATGTCCTAATAATTCTCAAACCCTTTGGATTATTATCGACTGCAGCAAATGGGCCACACCCATTCAGCAAGAGAGCAGTAATGGTGTAATATTTAGTTGGTGGTGCATTTTAGAACACACTGTCGCAAATATATTACCAAAGAATGCACATTTAAATGCCCCCTACATTTACAGACATACAGTTTGGCTGATAAAACTGGGAAACAGTTGGAACACCATGGTCTGAACCACATATGTTATGACTACGCAAGCTCGACTACGCTTGCCTTAACCACGCATATGCTGTACCCATGCGTATGCGTAGTTAATGCAGTGCGCAGTCTAGCTGCTGGAAGACGGAATCAGGAAGACGCAACAGTGAGGTAGGTAGGGCTTGGGGATAGTTTTTAGAGCTAGGTAGGTGTCGGGGTAGGTTTTAGGGCAGTAAGGAGGTTGGAGTAGTTTAAGGGACAGCGCAGGGGGGTGGGAGAGTGTAACTTACGGGGCAGGGTTTTAAGCCTTAGAGTAGTGGGAGTGGATTGGGTAGTTGTGTTAGTTTTTAGGGTGGGGGTAGGGTAGGTTTTTGGGCAGTGGAAGGGGTTGGGGTAGTTTAAGGGACAGTGTGGGCGGGGGTTGGGGTAGTGTTTGTAAGGGGCAGGGTTTTCGGCCTTCGTGTAGTGGGAGGGTAATGGGTAGATGGGGTAGTTATTAGAAACTGGGGGGATTTGGGTAGGTTTTGGGGCAGTGGAATGGCAGTTTAAGGGACAGCGCAGGAGGTAGCGGGGTCGGGTAGTCTACGTAAGGAGACAGAGTTTTCGGACTTAGGGCAGTGGCAGGATGAAGGATAGATGGGGTCGTTTTTAGGGCTGGGGGTTCGGGTAGGTTTTAGGGCAGTAGAAGGGGTTGGGGTAGTTTATTGGACAGCGCCCGGGTGGAGGGGGCGGGGTAGTGGCGACCTTAGCCACACATACTCCTTTACTATTCATGCCTATACCACGAAAATTTGTGGTAAAGGAATGCATGGTTAAGACATATTCGTGGTTTGGGCTGCGTGGTAGAGGCACTTGTGCTTTAATCATGCGTACTTCTATCATACAACCGATAAAACTATATAGAGCACGAACAATGTGTGGAAATCGGGTTTCAGCAAATATTTGTCACTTGCACATCACCATGTGATGAGTCTGGATTTGTTTTGATCCTATTAAAATCTTTGTTTCCATCACACTTCAGAATCACAAAAAAAGTGCTTCATTAGTTTTTTTGTAGCGGCTGCTATATTTTGAAATATGTGTATAATTCATTTGTAAGTACTTACATTTTGTTGTGTGTTAGAAAAAATGACATCCTGCAGCCTTCCCTTTCACAGCATGGTTGTGACTTAGTTCACGTTACAAAATCCTCTCACTTTGCAGTCAGAAAACTTCCTAAATGTAGAAGGTTAAGTTAACAAACACACCTCGGCATTCTGCCCCATTTCATGCCTGTTGCACTGTGAGCTCATCAGAAGTATGCACGTGTTGGGTTGGGCGGTTGTGTTGGGCGGGAACCTGCTTTAGCTGAGTCAGCACGTTTCAGTGCAGGAAGTGCTCTCTTCGAGAAAGACCTGACCTTGCAACACCGAGACATCAAGTGTGCTCAGTTCCTCTCGAGGTGGCAGAAGCTTTTCACCCTCCAGCTGCGATCTCGAGAAATTAGGTCACTGCCACCTGGCCTACAACTCACAAAGGTCTCTGGCAGTGCACTGAAGCTAGCAGATGGCCGGACCTTATATGGATGGTTCATTGTGAAGGTTGCTCTGTTGTACAGAGAATATATCTGCCTGGGCCAGTGGTGCCTCCTTCTAGGGCATTCTGGTCCGCCACGCATAAGGCTCAGTTAAACAACTGTTACTGTATGGGCTGTATGCCACATACAGTTGACCTCTCTCTTGATTTGGGCTACTGGTAGCAGCCAACAAAAAATACACATCACAGCGTTAGCCCCTTGTAGCATGGATTTGTGCAGAACATAGGCTGCTTCTCACAACCTCCACAGTTACATTAAAGGCTGTAAGAGAATCAGTCCTCTCAGTGCATTCAGCTTTTAAGGAAATGCCTCCCAGCAGTAGCTGCTGAAAACTTCCTGTTCGGCAAGCTGCTGTGCGATTTAAGGAAGCAGCCCTAGAGACATTCCGAGGTTTTACTCCTTAATCTAGGGGCGTATTTAAAGTTTGATGGACAGCGTACGCTGCCACAAACATGGAGTACCCTGTCCGTCAAGCTGACGGTCTGCCTGCGCCATTTGGAGTTGGTGGACCACCATGTTTCTGCTGGAAGTGCCCCGCTAGCTCCTCCGGTGGAACCCTTAGATCAGTGGCCAGACCGAGCACGGGCCATTGGTCTGAGGACCTTAGACCGCCTCCCTTATTCGAGCGGATGATCCAAAGTGCAGTTCTGGCAATCCCAAATTGAAAACCTAACAAGCACTGGCATTGCCAGTAGGTCTAGTGCTTAAATGAAAGTGCCTTCTGAGCCATTGATGGGTTTACACATTTGGTAAGTCATCATACATGCAGTCTGTCACTCGTTTTAGCATTCATTCATCCACTTACACAACCAGAGTATACTTGCACAGAAATTCAACAACACATACAACATACTTTAAAAGAATGAAAGTAGAAAAAGAAAACATGCTGCTGTCTAAAGATGACAGGCAGATCCTTCCAATAACAAATACAATTAAACACAGCAGCAGGAGGCTGTTTTGCAGTGGCATTGTACATGGTGTTCATTGTCTTGAAGTTGCAGCACGGCCTCCACCTTTTAGAATCAATGTGTTGGTCTTCTTAGAATGGTAAAACAGTGAAACTATGGACAATACCAATTCACGGCTGTGGCATGGTCTAGAGGCAATGGCCTCGTTGTATCTGGCGCACTTCAGATAAAATTAAGAGCAAGCAAGCAGCCTGTGAGCACTGTTTGTGGAGCTGCGGTATGCTCTAAATTACTGAAAATAAAAAAGAAATGAGAGGTAAAAAAGAAAAACTGAAAGACTTTGGGACTGAAGCACACTGTATTTCATGTGGATGGGTATGGATCAGACAAATGCCAGCCAACACCAAACCCATTGCCTACTGTGGTAATCTGTGAGATTCCTTTGAACAAAATACCTGCCTTCAGGTTTTGACCATTGTAATTACAATTAGGGCTCCCATATGGTATTTATTGTTTTGACATTTCTGTCTGTATCCATATTTATTTTTTGTCAACTTTATCTGCATTTATCCACATTTACTATGGGTTTTGTGACAAAAATAAGGCTGAAACTGGTATATTTCCAAATTTATTTTAACCCGTAAATATGCAGTCATGCTTGAATGCCTGTCAGGTTGCAATGATCTGAACACCCGCAGAAGATAAATCAATGTACTTATAGGAAAATATGCATATTTCAGTATCAGCCTTGTGCATATCTACTGCTTTTCAAGCCTCTTTACTAAAATTCCTTTTCTTTTAAACCCCCTTACCTATCAATCCACACAGCTATTGACCTGGCATCATGGCAAATTGTATTTAGAATCACTCAAAAAGCACCCATTTTCCGTTTTTATCCACATTTAAAAATAAATATAGATAAGAAAATACATTGTTTTCTGTCTGTATTTATCTGTAAAAATCAGTAAAAACAGAAAATAGGTAGCCTTAATTACAATCCACTGTTAAAAGCCTATTGCCCTTAACACGTGTTTCACAGTACGTAAGTGAGGCCTGCTACTTTTCTCAAAACGTGTGATAATTGACAGATCTAACCTATGAAATCTGACATAACTTTCCCCAGTGAAGCTGTAAGGCCTGTAGCCTTTACTGTTGGCTTGACCCCATAACAAACAAAGGCATACTGAAGTGCACGTATGCTGATAACCATCATGCATACAGTTAAAACATAGTACTCCACAAACCTCATGTTTTGACCCCATTAGGTCTGGTGACAGCTGCTCTGTCGAGCCAGATCTACAAAAATGACCCCCCAGGCCTTGGGGAGAAAACACACAAGGTGTCAGGGACTTTGAGAATTCGTTTTTGAAAAGCAATCCTACTGGTAGAGACACCGTTGAATACAATACTTCTTTACATTGACTGTAATGCTTTAGCTCGTATGTAGATTCATAACACACAGTACACCCTTGAGGAGTGCTGGAATGCTGCACAGCTCGATAATACAGAAGGGCAAAGGTGCAAAGAGAGAATGAAAAGCTGCAGCAGTAGAGAACACTTATACCACTCATACGTCAGTACAACCATAGCAACAAAAACAGGATCATTGAACCTTTGACCAGTGTTTTCAGAAGAGCCGCCCTGCGCAGAAAGGCCGTAACTTGCATGTCCATGATAGGAAAATGGCTGAAATTAGTATACACTTATACGGGGCATGTATTTTTGACATAGCATCATTATATATGCACCATGATTCTAGTTCGGACTTTGTTCTAAGAACACAAGTAGACAAGTGTGTCCAGCCTTAGGGTTGCAAAAGAGCTGGCGATACTTTATAAGACTTTACTACAGGTAATAGGGTTGATAATGTGTAACAGCCCTTTAAAGAATGTAGGCTGCATCAAAGGGCATAACAGCCTTCAGTGGCAACTGACGTGGGCCTTCCATCACTGGAGACCTGTGTTTGAGCCGGGACAATCAAAGAAACAGCAGGACTGCTGGACCTTTAGATGTAAACCAATAGGATTCAATGACTCTGAAGTCCTCCATGGGCAACAACTACTTCTCCACATGGGGAAACGGCCTTTTCAACAAAGCCGTTTCCACGAAATCTTTAACCACGCATGCAGTACAACGCATGCGTGGTTACCACTAAAGCCTTTACCACGCATACCTTTACTACGATGTTTGTAGTAAAGGCATATGTGGTAATGGTAAAGAGTAAAAAAAAGGGGGGTTTGGGGGGTCTCCCCCCAAATAAAAAAACTCACCAGAAGTCACAACGGAAACTGCACATAATCAGCGTCGTTTAAGAGAAATCGGAAAAAAAATTCCGTTTCCTCTTAACGACGTATGACGTCACCACGCAAATAGTCGAGGTAAAGGTTATGCGTGGTAAACGAATTCCGTTGTAACGCATGCGTGGTAAAGGCATGCGTTGCAACGGAATTCGTTGAAACGTCATACATTCAACACATGCAGTCAGGGAGCACAAGATGTTACGGTCACTTAGATCCCTTTGGATAGAGAGAGACGAAAGCCAATGAGAAATATCAGGATTGAGCATCTGGTGCATTGTGTGCATTATGCAGCATGGTGTGACGCCGCTGAGTAGGAGTCCTGAATATTGTGTGGCAAATATCATTTTACCACAATATTCTTTTACTTACCTGTTGATATTTTTGTCTTTGATATTTAGGTCTCTATATTGTGGTAAAACAGAAAATACCACGCAAAATTACAGACCGATCATCTGCTTCTCACTAGTGGGCACTGCCATGTGGTGGCACCTTTCTGCGTAATTCATGCACCAAAGTAACTGACTGGTATGATGTGAGTACCTGCATGTGTGGAAGCCTAAAGTCAATCAAACAAATATACAGTACAGTTCAAAGGGGATTTTATGTTCGATGAATGTATGTTGCAAAACATCCACAGCCCATCCAGAAAAACCCGAGAGTACCACATTCCTTAATATACACCCAACCATTTATCTTCTCAAAATGTATTGACTATCTATGAATGAAGGTTTATGTTACATCAGCACAGGCAAAGCAGCAGTTGTCACCTACTGTCATGATTTCTTGAACCCTTGCGTTCACTGTGAGTTCAGCACAACACAACCGACCTCTTTAGAAATTCCACAAGCCCATTTGGTTTAGTGCTATAAGAAAACTGCCTGTAATTGCCTTAATATAGCACCTGCCCTAATGGTATTATTCATATACCAGTGGAAGAAGACAGCATAATGTTTTCTTGTGTGTGGCATTTACATAATGAACAGCATGTGTCACAAGATCTCCCGGCCCAATGAGTTCACCTACAAGTTGAACAGAATTTGGGATGAAACAGATCCAAAGAGAATACCTTTAAACCATTTCGTTTCACGGCAAGGTCTGCTACCTTTTGTGGAATATTTCTTGGTTCATGATTCCTTTTCCTAATGAGTAATATGTCCCATTCAGGCACTAGTTTTTAGGATTGAGCTAATTTGTATTATAATTTCATTAAACAACAACAGTATCCAAAGTGATGTAACAACATGCACAATCCACCAACTCACTCTCCCAGGGAGTGTCACCATACATGATAATTAGAAGAATCATAGGTCTGCACTTTGAACAGAACCATGTTCCTTCAATTTGCCGTTTGAGTCCCTAAAATGTTCTAAAGTTTTCACGCTGATCAGTCTCCTGAGGTTGAATCTGCAGGGCCCTCAGAATCCTTGGACCAGTGAGTGAGTGAGGGAATTTATGGAGTGCAGTCATATGTCTTGAGTGATCTGGGGCCAGCTGTACAGCTGAAAATGCTCTGATTTGGCTTCTGCAACCGCTAAAATGATTTTTCTAGATTCTAGGTACTAATCCTGTTTTATGAGTTGGAGGAGTTTTGCCGACTCCTGAGATTCCAAATGGATACCAATTCGGTATCTGAAAAGGACATGTTGTAGGCATCCCTTCCAAATGCTGAATCGGTATCTAATGTATCAGTGATATGCGATCAAAATCCGGTCGCAAAACATTGATATTGTACCAGCTGCGGCCGGCAGTGGGAGTACCTGCAGGGCGGTGACGTAGGGAGGGGGAGGGGCAGTATCGGGGTAGTAATGTATGGATTACTGAGCTTCCCAGGTAAGTAAACATTTAAATAAATAAAACGAATTTCGTTGAGTGCACTGCATCCCCAAATGCGATGCAGTGCGCGCAACGAAATTCGTTTTATTTATTTAAATGCTTACTTACCTGTAAAACTCCGTAATCCATACATTACCTCCCCCCCCCCCACCCTGCCCCTCCCCCTCCCCACGTCACCGCCCTGCAGGTACTCCCACTGCCGGCCGTAGCTGACTAACACCTCAAAGGATGTGGTAACCCGTTTGCCTAAGTGTTGGGATCCTAATTAGGACATTTAGCCCATATTATCCTCTGCAAATAAATCCTGCATGCAGTTAATTTATTTGAAAATTCTAGCCCTATTTCTGTAATGTTGTACAGAATTTCCTCCATCCACATTATTTGCCAACATCTGTGGTATGAATTCAGCTCTACTGGGAGTGCTACCCAGGCTCGCTTTCCTTGCAGTGTTTGTTCAGCTTCTACCAGGAATAACAAGGCTAATTTCCTGTCTCTCTCGATGCCCATTACTGTCTTGACCCCTGGCATCTAACTCAGTTAAATACTCATTACTTGGGACAGGACTGGAGTTCATAATATAACATCTAGAACTAGACTCCAAAAGCTTTGCATTTTAGAGCAAGTGCACAATATGTAAGGCAATGAGCCCATCTCTCCTAGCTTTAGACCATCTCTTATTGAATGTGTGTAATGCCATCAGTATAAAATGTTCATGCTACCTTTCATTTGCTTACAATTATGTCTCCTTTATGTGAGTGACATACTACCTCAGGCCAGTTTTCGTCTGTGAGTGAAATGTGTAATTCCTTCTCTCTTGAGCCTTGAACCCCACATTTGATTGGAGACTTTGCTTAACGTAATACCCGATATAATCTTGATATAAAGGAGGTCAAAGCCTTCATTGTGCCGGGCTTAATTGTGTGATGCAGTGCCCAAAATAGTGGGACCTCTTGTCCTTCACTAGGATAAATTCCCACCTGATTTGTTAAAAATATTTATATTACCCTTGCTAAAAAGATGTCCCAGTTTCAAGCACACAGCTTTTTCCCGATATAAAATGGTTCTGACCCTCCTGGCTGAAAGTCAGAATTTCCAAATGAGGAGGGTGAAAGTGGAGGAAAACCTATAAGGTTGCCCTTAAGGCTGCTTTCGCCCTATTGCTTTTTTTGATCAAATGAAGTTCATATTGAGACGCCCATGGAAGTGTGTGTGCGAGAAAATACTGCTGGTTTTTAGGTCTGGTGTAAGCCAAGACCTTTAGATTTTACTAAAATATGTATATACTTATGCATATGGTCTTTAAACCACCTTTCTACATCCATTGGTCTACTGTTGTGTCATCCACATTTTGCTTCCGCCCACTACGGGAAACAACCTTTACAACGCAGTCATTACATTGCAATACATTTACAACACAGTCATTACATCGCAAAATCCTTTAAAACACATGTCACTACAACACAGGCATTAAATTGCATGTCATTACAACGCAGACCATTACAACGCATAGTACCCCGACACTATCCAACACTTACCCTACTGTTGCACCCCCTGGAGTTAGAATATACATTTTTACCCCTACACTATCCGACACTTAACTTAAATGCAATATAGTGGTATGCGTTGTAATGGTATGCGTTGTAAAGGTATAATGCGATGTAATTGAATGTGTTGTAAATGTAGTTTAAAAAAATTTGTTGTAGTGGTATGCGATGTAAATGTATGCGTTGTAAAGGATGTTGTGAAGTAAAAACTGAGTTGTAAAGGCATGTGTTGTAAATGTATGCGTTGTAACATCATACATTTGCCCACTACAGCATATAGCATGAGGCAGTGGGTCAGCTTACTTAAGCCAATGGTTAGCTTCACTTTGAGTGAGTCCATTTTGCTCTTTCAAAAGGAGCACGTCTGCACACAAGCTAGTTCCATTTAGTGCCAGTGTTTTTGTTTTTACTTTATGATGACTTCAATGCTGTCCTCGTGTTTAGAATCGGATGTGAAAGCAGGACACTTTTAAATCACATTCTATCTTTATCAGGTCACATCTCCTACCAATGCTGTTGTAATTTCCTTTTGGAGTGTTTGTCTTTTCTGGCTACTGCTATTTCACAGCATGCCAGATTCTGAACATTTAAAATCTGTTCAGTATTAAGTAATCCTCTTTTTACTTTTTTTTCGTTCTCTCCTTTGTTTACTAATCTTTTTCTTTCTTTCTTTCTTTCTTTCTTTCTTTCTTTCTTTCTTTCTTTCTTTCTTTCTTTCTTTCTTTCTTTCTTTCTTTCTTTCTTTCTTTCCCAGGTAGTACTATGGTAATATGTGGTTTTTTAAACCCCAAAAATATTTGAATCACAATTCCAGAAGACACCTAAAAAATAAACTTCATATAGTTCCTAAAATTATAGAATAATTATTTTTTTGTATAAAAAAAGTGTGACGGAAATAGGGATGGTCACAGTACTACTCGGTCTACGATGGCGCTGTGGGAAATAAAAGAAAACAGGATAAAGAAGAGAAGAAGAATACCGCGCAGGAAAAGAAGGCAGAAATTGAAAATGTATGTTCATAAGTAAAGGTGGGGTGGAGAGAATGGATGAAGGGCTCTGAGAGATTTAAAAAAAACAAGGATGGCAAAAAGGAAGGGTAGAAAATGTAAAAGGAATAAAAGTAGTAATATGGGAGGCATGGGGACACAGGAGGGATCTCCCTACTAAATGAAATCAAAAGAAAGTGGAAGCCATAGAATTGGAAAAAAAGCAAAAGAAGCAATAGGAAGGGGCGGAATTGAATATGGGGGATAAAAGCCAGGAACCCCATAGCAGTGTGAATACTTGAATAAATTCGAAAAATAATCAACATTTTTTTTTTTAGCTAAGAAAGACATTCAGCAAGTTGGATTTGTCAATCTAGTGAATGCTTTTCTTGGTGAAAAATAAGTAGAAACCGGTTTGTCATTACCGATTTCAGAGGTTTTTTCATCATTTACCCATACAGCCCAGGTTGAGACGTTGAAGTACCCAGACTCTGGGAGTGCTGCCATGCAGCACTGAGGAAGGTGATATGCGGTTCGCCTGTGCTCATATTTACTGCTTGATTGAAGCTACTTTTGGGTAGCGAGAGAGGAGTACTCCTTAGCTTAGGGTGTCATGTCTGTTTCTTTTTGTTAGGTCTCGCTGAGCCAGCGCATGCGCTGCTCGGAGAGACATTAATTAGGTGAGTTTTCAAAGTGCTACAGGATGGCCTAGCTCTTGCGTTCACGCGAGTGTGCACGCCCGCAGCCGCCACCTGTCTCCTCAGTCACAGGTCATTAAGGTGCTTGTTCCTTTCTTTCATGGCTCATTAAGCCTTACATCATGCTCCTCCACCCCCTTGCGCCCTGCCATCACAACCCCCTCCAAGGCAGCCCTCACTACCCCCTCCCACAAAACCCTCCTTCTCTGTGGCAAACCCCCTTCCCTGCCTAACCTTTTCTCACGACCAACGCATAAACACACAACCACACACACAACCACACACACACACAACCACATCCACACACACCCACAACCACACCCACACAGCCACACCCACAACCACACACATCCATACCCACACTCACACCCACACATGCACACACACACAACCACACACACAGCCACACACAACCACCCACAACCACAACCAACTACACACAAAACCACACACAACCACACACACAACCACACCCAACCACACCCACAACCACACCCACCCACAACCACACATAACCACACGCACAACCACACACACAACCACATCCACGACCACACCCATACACACAACCACACACACAAGCACACCCACAACCACACCCTCAACCACACACACACAACCACATACACACACACAACCACACACACAACCATAACCACACACACACAACCACACACGCAACCACACACAACCACACCCAACCACACCCAACCGCACAACCACACACAACCGCACACACAACCACACACACAACCATACACTCACACACAACCACACACAACCACAACGATAACCACACACACAACCACACACACAACCACACACACAACCAAACACACACAACCACACCCACATCCACACCCACACCCACACCCACAACCACACACACAACCACAACCTCACACAACTACACACAACCACACACACACACACCTGCCCCCGGCCACTCACTGCCTATCAGCCTCCTCTCAGCCAGGTAGCCCGATCGCAATCAGTTTCACTTTCACGTGATCAGTTTCACTTTCACTGTCGCGTTCGCCGTGAAAGTGTTAGCGTTTCTAGTTTTATTCAGCATTCACTCTTGTTTCCTAGTGCTTGACAATCCAATCTCTACAATATTTAAGCAGCCTGCACGTCTCCTGTCAACCATACCACTCCATGCATTTTCTCTGATCCACATAGATATTAGTGGTACAGACAAAGGTAACCAGGTTTCTTATCCTTCCTTCAAGCAATAACCAGAATGCAAAACTGCATTTGTGCCCCACTTAGTTTTAAACAGCAAACAGTTATTCAAATCGGTTTGTTTCACAGAGGTTGTGTCTGAGGAGAAGGGCAGTGGCACTCGCATGGCACTATATGCTCGTGTGTCCAAAAGAGTTGTTTGAAAAAAAAGTTTTATGAAAAATTGACTCCACCAGAATACGAGTTCTGTCAGCTGTGAAAAGGAGACCAATAGTGCCCCCATTTTTAATATTCTGTATCCTCGGTTCAATACTGGGGTGCTTTTTTAACTTGTTTCTAGTTCATTGCGAATCTTACAGTTACTAATTCAAGTTGTGTTAGCTTTAACTTATTTGCAATGCACACTTTATCTCAATAAGTTGCTGTTACAAGCTGCAAGTCCGCTACGGAAGCCGATTTATGTGCTAATTATTTTCCACATAAGGTTGCAAGACCATAAAGTGGAGTTTTCAGGATTTTGAATAGTTTCTTGTTTGAAGATGTTACTCTCTCCTACGCACCCCACTCCTGTACTAAGGTTACGAGTGACCTGGCACACGCCTTTCAAAGGTTCTTGCATCCACTCAAGTCTGGCCTGGCACTGGTGCTTCCCAGCCTGGCACACACCGGGTGATGATCTCCGCACCTCCATCTAGACCCCAGCTCACTACTGTTTGCAGTCTGTCACTCACCCCTCACCTCTCTGGCACTCACCCTTCACGCCTCAGGCCTAGCAGTCACTCCTCACACCTGGCACTCACCCTACTCCCTCTCTGGCACTCAGCATTGACTCTCTGTGACACTCAACTGTCAACTCCCTGACACTCACCTTACACTCACCCTCGACCCTCCTGGTACTCCTACTCCCCCTCCCTGGCACATATCCTGGCACATATCCTTCACCTCCCTGACACTCACCCATTTCCCTCCTGGCATTCAATACTCACACCCTTGGCACTCACCCATCACCTCCATGGCACTAGCCCTTCATCCCCCTGGCCTGGCAGCTACCCTTCACCCCTTGCACTCACCCTTCCCCTCCCTGGCACTCACCCTTGACCCTAATGACTCTTACGTCTCATCTCCCTGTCACTCACTTCTCACCTCTCTGGCACTCACCCTTCACCCCCATGGCCTGACAGTCACCCTTGTTCCTCCTGGCATTCACTCCTCACCTCCCTGCCACTCAACCTTGACCCTCCTGGCACTAGCCCAGTTTCCCCCAAGAACAGAAAATAACAAGCATTGGCATATCTAATAGGTCTCGCCTTTCGGACCTTATAAGTGTTTAGCCACGCAACAGTTGATGGTGTTGCACCAAGGATATTGTGCTGCTTAACTAAATACTTAGAAGGTCCCAAAAGCGAGACCTATATGCTTCTTCTGTCTTTGGGAGGGAGGTGGGTGGAGGTAATCTGCTTCACATGCAGGATGTGAGAGTGAGAGACCTCTTTTGCTTCCGTTTGCGAAAAGCCACTTTGCCCACTGACTCAGTGCGCATCCTCTTATCAGCATCGCTCTCTCTATGGCAGAAGTTAGACTCAGTTACAGGAGAAGAGCAGACTGGAATTGGACCGGCCTTGTCAGACTTGTACTAAAAAAGAGGATTCCTGTAGGAGGAGCTAAGCTCGACTCTGCGGTGAAACCCCCTGAAGTCACTGGAGTGGATCAAGATGGATCCTGAACTCAGACACACGAAGGGGGTTAAGCTTGAACTTCCTACGCAGTCAATCAACAGCACAATGTCAACAAAAAGTTAGACAGATTATTATTTTTTTTTTAATTTTTGGAAAACCTTTATTAGAAGTGAGATCAGTTACAATCGATACAAAGCAGAACATCATAATCAGCCATCGGAACAGGTTCAAACAGAGCAAAGCAATTAGACCATGGCAGTGCAAAGCTCCGTCCCACAAATGCTCGGTTGCAACCCAGGAGAGCAATTTTGCAGAAAACAACAGGATTAATGAAGGTTTAATTTTAAAATAAAGTAAAAGGGGCAGGATCTGTGGCAGTATATATAGATCAAAGCAAATCACGGGAAGCTCAAGGGGCAGGATGATCATAGTCCAGGAGAACTGCCAGTGGGAAGTAATGATTCCACTCGGTACCAGGATAGCCAAAAAACAAGCAGTCCGCCCACCAATAAGTTCCCGATCGCCATAGCAAAGCAGTCTAAATCCCTCTCAATAATCGAGGTAATACAGGTGTGCAGAGAACTACCACCACAAAGATCCCGAATAAAGAAAAGGAGAAAATAGAATTAGCCAGGAACAAAAAGAATAAGAAGGCCATAGAAACAAAGAAAAATAGGAAAACAACAACACCCCTCCCCCATCCCCCCACCCTGCACCCCTGCATGTGGCTACGGCCTACCCCCCCAGCAGCGTGCCTGTCGCCCATTGTGAACCCGAAATATAGACAAGAGAATAAGAGAAATAAGGAGATAAAAGAAGAAAAGGAAAAGAAGTAACCAACAGCCCACGATAGGGAAGGAAACATGGGGGAGACGCCCAGTGCGGGAACCCCAACCTCCCCCCCTCTTCACCCACCTTTAAAATCAATCAGAGAGCAAATACACAATATTGGGAGCACCTATTTAAACAGGATGTATCAATCGCTACGCAGTCCAAGTCCCACGGGGGGCATAGTGCACCCCCAGCCGCTGAAATGGCGCCCTAAGCACACTCGACTCTCACAGGCAAACAGGATCAATGATGCAGGTCCCGCCCGCCCCAAAATGCCGGACCGGGGTAGAAATCACAAAGTGAAACAGTCATGGCAGTCCAGGAATAACCAAAACCTCTCCAAAGTCACATGAAACGAGCAATCAGCCACCACCGATCGTAGTCCACGGAGTACGCTGTCCTGTAGCCGATCCGCCGTGAGACACCAGAAAGTCTCCCCAGGGAGCAAGTCCGCAGTGTCGCCATCAGTAAGCCACCTCCACGTCGAGCCGCAGCCCCGCCGTGATAGCAGTAACCTTTGCCACAATGAAAGTGATGAGCGAAGCTGGTGACGGCCACAATGAAACATCGGTTCAATAATAATCAGGACTACTTCCCTCCATCACCAGAACGTAGGTCCGCGGCCCCTTAGAGAAATACAGTCGCCATCCCCCGGCTTCCAGTACACCCAGCCGCCGCCACAAGGTATAATCCATCGGATCGCCACTGTTCCAACAAGCAGCGCTACGGCGCAGTACAGGCAGGCTTAGAAGTCTTCGGTCCCCTCCCAGTCAAGATGGCGAATAGCCTGTGTATCAGCAATGGGCAACACAGGGTGCCCTTCTCCCCACCACTGAGTATTGTTTGTGGGCCCCCCCAGCCCAAAAAGGCACATTAACATCGTGCTCTCGCCAGCGCCCATGAGCTGGAGATAATACGTCAGTTCAATTTGCAGGCATGCAAAATGCTCCAGATAGACAGGGAGCAATTCTCAGAGTCCGGCAGCCAACAAAAATCGCTGGGGGGGGGAAGTAAGGGGGGGGAGAAGCAAGCAGCACAGGAGCATTGTGCATTGCACCTGGAAAGGGCTTCGGCGGTGTCGAGGGTATTTTCAGGCTCCTTGGCGGGAGACCGGCGCCTCACTGGTCGATGTGTCCATTGTTGTTGCATTGGCGGTCGGGTGCAGCGAGACGCGAGGTCCCGGTCGCCGGCATCGGGCAGGCCGCCCTGCGCTGGAGAGCGTATCTCCGTCCCTGGAGCCAGGAATTTCGCCGGAGTCGGACGCCTCACCTCGGCGTCCCTTCCGACGCACGGAAGCTCCGCGCTCTCACGGGGCAGGCAAGCGGAACAGGCGGTGAGGAGAGAAGGTCGGCGGAGCCAGGACTCGGTGCGGCCATCTTGGCCGCCGGCCCGGCTCCGCCCCCCCAAGTTAGACAGATTTGATCGCACAGTGTAAAAGGAACTTTCTCAGCTCCCAGTTACTTGTTATCTTTTCTTTGGGCCTTGAAAAGTGGATTCTACTTAAACAAATGATCAGTTGCGGAGCAATGGTGGTTGTTCAGCTAAATACTTTTATGGTTTACATAATTTATTATTTTTAAACAGTTACACACGCACTCATCTACATCCAAAGGCCAGTGAATTACATAAACCAATGGGGTGAAAAGGGTGTGTAGAAAAGCGGGGGAGGGTGGATATGTGAAGAGAGCGGCCTCTGCAACATAGAGATAGATATTGGGGAACATGAGGGAGGTCTAGGCAGGAAGGGGGATGGTTTTTACCTCTTGGACATCATTCCCGACTACTGCACAAGGTTCTTGTCTGGTTAGTAAGAAGTATCGAATTTAGACTGGCCTCTCGAAATCATTTTTGGTCAGGCACAGGCTCCAGCTGCATGAATCTGGGGATGTGTAGGTATTTTGGGCATGCTAATCCAGCAAGAGGAACTGGAGGCACGGGATCCGCATTTTATCAAAGTGCAACAGTTTACTATCCACTGAGGTGGTGAGTTTTTCCATCCCTATAATGTCCTACAGTCTATGAAGCCAGTCTATATGCGCCGCTGTAGATTACGTGCTCCATTTAGAGGTGATACCTTGCTTGGCAGTGCACAGTACCGTGCTGATAGCTTTTCCTTTGCTGGAGTGTAGCGGGTAGGTCAACAAATTCGGGAAATCCTAGCAAGGTATAGCTTGGGACAATGTTTTGAGAGACATTGATGATATTTTGGATATAGAGGGCCCCCCGGGCCTCTATAGCCAAAATCTCATTAATGTCTCTCAAAACATTGTTCCAATACCTTTTAAGTTTGGGGCAGAGCCAGAGGAGGGGTGTCAACGTGACAGTGTAGCCACAGTTACACCAGCAGTCCACTTTGCTTCTGCTTTTCCAATTTCGCAATCTTTGCTGGGGTATCGCACCTGTAGTGTGTTATTTCAAGCATTGACTCTTTAGTTACCACACGGAAAGAAGAGATCCATGCTTTTTGGAGAGTATCTTGCATTCTTTGGGAGTGAATGATCGTCTAACTCCTCCTCCCATCGTTTTTTTGCTGGGGATTTACTGGTGTCCACTTTCCTGTTCAAAAATGCATATAAGGCTGAAAGTTGAATTTTATCGATGGTTTTCATGATAAGCCATTTCTTGAACTTCGTTAGAGCTCCACTGGACGCTTTGCAGATCTGAGTTTGGGTGACCTAGTGTATAATGGCTATATAGCTCCAGATTTTCCTAGCTGAGATCCCATAGTTCCCCCGCACTGCCTGAAAGTCCATGAAGCCTGTGTGGTCAAAGAGATCTCTAAGTACGATAGGTGGGTCCTGTCATGGCGGGTGGATTTTGAGGATTGCCTATAATAGGAGTGAGAGGTGCGATGGGGTGGAGAAGTTTTTAAGGAGCATAACTCAATCCCATACCGCTAGTTTGGCTCTCGAGATTGGTGATATGTATACCCCAGGGGCTAGTGTCTTTTGAGGAGCTAGAGTACTTTCCAAATATGAATCCAGCTACGCCTTGGTCTATTAAGCACCAATATTTCTCGAAGATAGACCTGCTCCATTCCACCATGTAGAGCAGTTGGGCTAGAAGGTAGTAGTGAGAAAGACAAAGAACGCAAAGACCTCACTCTTCCACTGACAGGTAGACCCACTTCTCCCTCCTCCACTGACAGGTGCGCTTGCTTTCCAGCCATGCAAGGTTTTTTGCCACCCCAGATGTATATTTTCACTGCAGCTATCCAGCCTAGCCATAAAAGGTCTCCCCGTTTCTGGTTTTCAAGTCTAGATAGGCCATAGCAATGAGATAGGCATAGTTGGATTCAACTGTTTTCTGAAGAGATGGCCATATTTTAAGTCCTTAGTATTACACCCAATGCTTCACCCACAGAAAAGGAAATTGGGGTTCCCGGTGAAGCCTATCTGGTTGAGGACCTGTGAGACTAAAGAACTGATTTCTGTATATTTATCTTGAAACTGGAGACAGTTCCAAACATCTTGAGCTCATGCAGTAGGACTGGACAAGTGTCACCATAACATCATTGGTATATAATGCTATGTTATGTTCCTGTTAACTGTAATGATGCCCTTTATCTGCCCATTTGTCCGAATCTGCTCTCCCGACAGTTCCATTTAGAGGGCAAACAGGAGGGGGAAGTGGGCAGCCCTGGCGCATACCTCGAGATTTAGTGAAGGCCTGTGAAAGTAAGCCATTAGCTCTCACCTTCACTGCAGGTCCAGAATAAGTACATGTTGCCTTTTTTTTAATGGGCTCGGAGGCCCACTGTGTAGCGGATGCTCCACAGAAAGGGCCTTTGCTATTTCAACGTCAATAGATGTGAGGGACGCGGGTGTGTAGAAGCAGGCTGCTTTATCAATAAGAAATACTAGTTGTTTGGTTTTATACCTACAGCCTGGCTCTGGTATAAAACTGGCCTGGTCTGGGCCTATAAGGTCCTGCATGTATGTGTGGGCTAAGGTGGGCATGTTAAGCACGGAAACAGGATGGTAGGATGTCATACTCGGAGTCTCTGAGCAGAGACAAGAGTGCAAGGCGTTTGATGGGCACATTAAGGCCACGAACATTGACGCTTTATATTTTCACCATAGGTGCTATGGTAAAAGTGAAGTGTCCTATGGGGGGAGGGAGGGGGTTGCAGGTCAACAGCCAGCCATGCCTTGACAAGATGTGTAGCAAGTTGTAGGTGTGAGAGACTAACAATGGGTGGCTAGGGGAACGTAACCGGTGAAGAAATAAGGAACTTAACTGCCTCCACCATTTAGGCCAAACATACTGTCATTATCGGGTTTGTGTTAGGAGGCATATTGGCCTTTTGGAAATCGTTGGTGAGGCCGCTCTGTCCTCCCGTTATTGATTTTAATAATGGACAATCAGCAACCCAGGGCAACTGTCGTTAGTAGCACCAGTAAGTCCAGGAACCCAGCCCAAGTGGCGTGTCGGATAAGTGGGGAGATGATGGGGGGACTTAACATTGGGGTACTCAATCAGAAACACATGCATGCTTAGCATTGTGAACCTGGAGAGCGATCTCAGCGGCTTAAGTCTGCCATTGGCTTGTGTAAGCGTCTTTTAAAGGTACGGTACTCCAGCTTGCTTCCGGCCCTATCTTGTTTGTGACCCAAGGGGATGAGCACGTTGGAGCTCTTTATCAGTAGGGTCGCTCTGGCCAGAATAACCCTGGCTTCGTATATGGTGTGGATCGAGTGAGTTTCATTGTCCCACACGAAGGTCAGTTGGAATGGATGGACCCATTTGTATTTGACTCCTATGTCAAGAGAAGGAGAAAGGCAGTGGCCATCGTTGGAGCGTGATCAGAGACAGGGCTTGGTATAACCAGATTTTCACACCTTCGAATAAAATAGGGCGCTGGTCATGTGCCATTGCCATAATAGCTTCCTTCTGCTGGTAGTGATGGACACAGGTGCGGATGTCCTGTGTGGTGCCAGTTTCAATGGGATTCCGCCCCGCTCTGTGGATGCAATTAAGAACGATGTCAATTCCTTCCAGGTTTGGTTGTAAATAGTGAAATAGGCGGGTGATGCCCCCCTCTAGGTCCCCTTAGTCTGCCAGTAGTGGAATGCCCTGATGTTTGATTAGCAAGATTGATTTTGCAAGTCTTCCAGGTATATTTGTATTTACGCATTTGTATAGCATTTGCTATTGAGATTCAATAAAGCCCCATGTGATAGGGGCATGTGATTCAGAGTGATCCACCCCTGAGGGTTGCATATCATGTGCTGGGTGGTCCATCAGTTTCGCATCGCTGACGGATATGGCTTTTTTGTGCCAGCATTAGTAAGCATGTTCTTCAGGGTAGGGTCCTTCCTAGGCCTTCGGTTTGTCAGTGTGGCGAAAGAGTTTTTACTATGAGTAGGCCTGAAAGCAGGGATAGTTCATAGAGACCCTTCCCTGGAAAGGGAAATCCTTCGGTAGCAGGGGCACGTGCACAATAGGCTCTACAATGTCGTTCGGCTGCCCCCGATTAGACCCACTGCGATAAAATCCAGGGTTCTAGGCAAAGAGGGGCCTCTGTATGAATGGGGGGGTGAATTGGCAGATTGTTTTCGCAGCACCGGCTCTTAGAGTCTCAGTGAGGCAGGTGCACTGCTCTCCGGGGTTCAGGTGGGGAGACGGGAGCACCAAAAGCTTCTGGATACGCTTCTCTCAGGCCTTGGGTGGGGCCTCCTGACTAAATCGCTTACTGTCTCTGTTCTTCTTTCCCCCTTGGGGGTCTCCTGGTGGATGCTTGCAGTCTTAGGGTCGCTGGGACAGTGGGGGAGACGGTTTGGGGTTTGGACGGTGCAAACTCACTGCAGTTAGTATTTAGTTCTGAGCTCCTCTGATCAGCCGCTGTAAATTGCATTCTGCGACACAGTCACCTGCGTGGAATGGGCCTAAGGCTTTGTTAAGGCCCGTCCGCTGCTAGTGGTTGTGTGTGAAGGGGGGTGTAATATGTCTAAGGGCTAGTGCTCCCAGCGCAGCCTTTGCAACAAGTGCCACCCTGGCCAGCTCATGGTGGGCTGTTGAGATACTCCTGCCAGGCCTTGGTGCCTCCTGCGCTCAGGTGGCGCTCACCTGGCTTTGTGCTCAGTGACGCACCCTCCTCAAGTTCTAAGGATTGGGAGCTGAATTGGTTTGTCTGGAAGGAGGGTCGCTCCAGTGTACTGTCCCTGCAAAGGTTGCCATTTTGAGACCCACTGAGGGCCAGGCACCAAGTCCAGTTCTCCATTGGTGATTTGGTGGAATCGGGCGATTTGCTTTGTGGCAGTGTACTTAAGACAATCTCTGCCGCTGGGTTCCAGGTGGCAGAATGTAGCCCAGGGACACAGGTCGGATGAAATGGGCAGAGAAGCTGTGACGAGATGCTCCTATGTGGCTGCCATCTTGGCCACTCCCCTCAGGCCCAGCAAGATACTTTTGACCTCTCCCAGGTTTGCCACACTAGTGCATGAGCTAAGTGAGGGTCCCATAAACATGGCAGTTGGAGGAACAAAATGTATCACCACCCTACTGACAGAAAGTATGCTTGGTTTACTTGAAGATACACATTTGAGAAGAAGATCAGGACCAGTGATTGATGTAGGAGAATTTGGAGCATTAGCGAAGCAGATTCTGGCCTACACTGATGGGCATAAAAGGGGCTGTGAGGTGGGTGTGTACTTAAGTAGCTGAAGTAATCTCACCCACTAAAGATATACACCCACACACATATTACCGGGCATGCAAGGTTCTTTCAAAATTGGTATAGGAGTAGACTCTTCTCCTAACATTAGAATATTCAATAGGTTCTTTTGTGGTTCTGGACACAGAACAAGCTAAGACATTGACCAACAAGTACGTTTCAAGAGAAAATGTCACCTAGATGGCCTATATTGAACAGACAGACATTCTCAAATAAGTGTTGACATCGTATTCTCCAGTCTCTCATCGTTCAATGCACACTTGGCCCTGGATCCTGAAATTATTTGGTTTAAGTACATTGTATAACAGCAGTGAACTTTCTGTCATGCAGAAGGGTCAGCCAAATTACTTATGGGACACAGGAGTGCAATGGGCCAATGGGAAGAAGGGAAACCACAAGTTATCTCACTTTAAACTGTCCTGGATGAAAAGCCCAGGGATGAAGTGGGCTTGCTGAACACTTATGTGTGCCAAATGGGAAATTTGCATCACTCAGATCTACTTACAATACACCCGGGGTAACAAATGTACCTCCTATGTGAAGGGTCTCCTACTTCATACTATGAAAAAGGCATTTACCAACTTGGGGGCTCTGTTTGGGGTACCCTGAAATAATCTGACCACAAATCATTCAACATAAGGAGTAGTGAGGGCTAGGTTGCCTGCAGCAAATGAGCGGTTCAGGAGTAGCATTAAACTCACTAAGCATAAGTTGTGAAGCAGCCTGTGAATGGCTTCGCAAGACTTAGAGTCCGATTTTGATTTTGGCGGACCGAGTGATCTCTGTTGGCCTCGCAGAGGACTTTCCGTCTGCCAGGCAGAGACTACTCCACTGGCCAAATGTATAAATGACCTCCAAGCTATAACGGCGGTTCCTCCATTTTCCTGTTTGAATCAGGGCTCTGTCAGCGGAATGGCACCATGCAACAATCACTTCACTTTTTTATTTTGAAAAAGAAAATCCTGAAACTGGATTTACTTTTTGAAAATGAAAAATTAAATTCTGTCCTCGCAATTGGAGTTCGCTCCTACTGTGAGGGGATCATTTAGCAGTTCTCACTGCCCCTGCCCCCATGGTTTTACTGGCGGTGACAGGCAGTGAAAACTGACTTGTAATTCCACCCATACACATTTACAAATTAACTGGCAGGAATGATAGGCCAACCTCTGGCAGTGCTTATTCCGCAGGGCTCTTTGAGGTGAATGACCACTGTGGAGACTGAGTAGCCTCTGCCATGATTAATCCTAAGGTCCGTGCACATATACGTTTGCTGGGTGGACAGTATTCTTGGAGGTAAGGATACTCTGCCGCCGGTGTGAGCGAGTAGCCTTCCCGCCAAGAATTAAATAGGGCCCTTGGTCTCCTGACTAGACAGCTGGGTGGGAATTTGATTCTTATAATGTACATTTGTCCAAAATTTAAATGGCCATTTTCCTGCTTAATATTCAGGAGGTCATGGAGTGGCCAGATGTACATAATATTGTGAAGCTAGCACAGATGGGGCGGCTCAGGTATCTTGAGCTGCCATCCCTGAGGCTTGGCAGAGTAACAAGGTGATCCTAAAGCTTACCCAGATATAGGATTTTGGATCTTAAATGCAGTTCGTCAGGTCTTTAAAAGTCCTTATGTGGAGTCGGGGATGATGTGACAGAGTTAATTAATGCTTCAACAGACAGTTGGAATCCTGAGCACCTATGGCAACTGGCCATGGTCTCGCTCTGACTTGTCAGGAGCATGATACTGAAAAAAAAGAAAGGCTAGTGGCAACCCACTCTGCACTAATGAGCTGAAAAGAACTTCAGTGCATTGGTGTTGAGAGTATCTACAGGAAAGGTCTAGCTTTCTCTTTAGAGTGTCAGCTGACCTCACTGCTGACACCAAGATCCCTGTAAGTGAACTCAAGCTGTGTAATCAATACACTTGCAATGTCATTTTACCCACAAAGTTGCTAATTTACTATGTCGCATGCATTGTACATAAGCTTGTTTTGTCAGCGCATCCTCCAAGGGTTAGTTAGCTATGTTATTATGGGCTAGATGTAGGTAATTCTATTTTACCACTTCTAAAATACCGAATTTTACCGATTCGGTATTTAAGAAGTGGTAAAATAGAAGGGGGCACATGTAGATAGTTCAGAATCGGTAAATACCGAATCTGTAAGATTTGGTATTTACCGATTCGATAAATACAGAATCGGTATCCCCCATTGATTCCTATGGGCCTTGAAGCCCACGGTAAATTCCGATTTTTGCAAGGGTGCAGGGGGTGTCACTTTGACACCCTCTGGCACCCCAATTCCGGACTTGTGTGCCATGTGGCACACAGACATGCCCTAAGGGCATGTCTGTGTGTCACATTGCACAGGTGTGCATGCAGTGCATGCACACCTGGATTCGGTATTTTACCACCCAATTGGATTGGGTGGTAAAATACCGAATCTGAAAGGCCTTTGGCACTCAAAGATGTGCTACCTACATGTGCTTTTACAGAATCGGTATTTTTACCGAGTATGTATTTACTGATTGGGTAATTTTACCGAATCTATAAATACAGATTCGGTAAAATACCGATTCTGTAAAGCATGCTCCTACATTAGAAAACCCTAATACCGGTCGGAAACTGCCGAAATCGGCCTTTTCCGACCGGTATTAGGGCTCCTACATCGGGCCCTATGTGCGTAAATATATCTCGACCTCAGGATACAGGGAGGCATGTTACAAACTAATCTGTGATGGATAAAAGGGGAGGAACACTCTTATCTGCTGTGTGAATCATGTAAACAACATTTTCTGGATTCTTTCTACTGTGTTTGGGAAACGTGCTTGGCTCCTTCAATACAGTTAATGACCAGGGGCCAGATGTAGGTGAAATAGATTTGCCGATTTTTAATTACCGAATTTTACCGATTCGGTAATTAAAAATCCGTAAATCTATGGGGTGGACATGTAGGTATTACAGATGTGCTGGAATACCGATTCGGATCATTCGGATGATTTCGCTATTTACCGATTCGGTAAATACCAAATCGGTAATGCCCATTCATTCCTATGGGCTTTGAAGCCCATAGGAATGAATGGGCATTACCGATTCGGTATTTACCGAATCGGTAAATACCGATTTTCACAAGGGTGCAGGGGGTGTTACTTTGACACCATCTGGCACCCCCAAAACAGGCTCGGGTGCCATGTGGCAGGCATACATGCCCTAAGGGCAGGTCTGCCTGACACATGGCGTAATTATTTTACCATCAAATTGGATTTGATGGTAAAATACCGATTCGGCAAGGCATCTAGGACTCTGAAGAGTCCCACCTACATCTGGGTGGCTCAGATTCGGTAAATTTACCAATTTTTTATTTTACCGAATCGGTAAAATTACTGAATCGGTAATTTTAACGATTCGGTAAAATAATGCCCCCTACATACCTATCACCTATTTACCGATCGGTAACGGCCGAAAATACCGATTTTCGGCCGTTATCGACCGACCTACATCTGACCCCAGATGTGCTGAAAATGTGCTCTGCAGGAAGGGGAGCCAGCAAGGAGTACAGTCTGCCTTTTGCGTAGTCATGTCCTGTTTGTGAAACAGGAGAACCAGTTTCACATTTAAACTAAACAGAGCAGTGATGATAGTTTTGGATTCCAATACACCCTAAACAAAAGATCAAACATGCATATTAAATGAATCGAGTGTCATTTCACGTGTCAAAAACAAAACTGGTTTGGCGATCATGCTATTTCTTTTTTCCAGTTCTTTTTTTACTTCAAAGGTGCCTTATCTGAGCCAGGTTAGATTTTTAGCCATCTGAACATATATTATTTTGCTGGTGATTACTACTGTGCTGGCATGAAGAGGGAGTTATTTTCACGTACATTTTGCAGGGTTTGCCTATCGGCAATGTATGTTATGGACTCATTGAACCCTTAAATTAAGGTCCCATGTGAAAGTAGAATATGTAAAGACAAAGGTACGTCTTCAGTGCATGCGCATGCGCAAGTCGCGCCCACCTGCAGCAGCAGATGGGTATGGTGGCTGCATGCCAAGGTTGGAGACTCATCCTAGGCTTGCTGGAACAAGGGGTTAAGAAACTTGCAGGAGCATGTGTAATGAGATAGTTGGTTGACAGGAGAATGATGAATGTGATTGCGTGCAGGTGTTCAGGTGTTTTTTTTTCCTGTCAGGAGTTTTTCCACAATTTGAGACAGACATCAGATCTGTAACTGCGCGTACTGGAAAGCAATATCTGTGTAAAAGTTCAAGCGCTAGACAGTGCAGACAGGGGCAGGTTGCCAAATTCAGAAAACAACCCTTTTTCGTCGCAATGATTCATAAAACGGGAAAATTAGATCAGTAAATTGGCAGCATGAGTTATTCTTGCGGATTGTTGGATGTATTTGTTAGAATGTTGATGTTGATGTTGTGCCTTGGTGTCTGTTCGAGATGGGCCATCACTTGTTATAAGTGAACACACTTCGTTAAGGGTCAGATAGTAGGAATAGTCACCTTGCAGAGGCGGATCCTCCATGGGGGCGTTTGGGCGCCGCCCCACTACTTTCTCACCGTGCGAGAAGGCAGAAACAAATAGTAGAGAACTACCATTTGTTTCTGCCTTCTCGCACGGCGAGAAAGGATAAGTTCGAGTTCCTGCTCGAGACAGTGGGAGGGGTTACTCGAGGGAAGGGGGGAGTGGTTTTCCTCACTGTTGTAAATACAGTCTGTTTGACAGCCTGAGAGGCTGTCCAAACAGACAGTATTAACTGTATTCATAACAGCGGGGAAAGCCGCTCCCCCCTGCCCTCGGGTAACCCCTCCCACTCTCCCTGTTCTCTGTATGCTGCAGCATACAGAGAAATCACGTGGTGTTAGGGAAGCCGGCCGAACCAATTGCAGCGCTGTGCTGTGGTGGAGCCAGAGGGGAGGGAGGCTGCCTGGCTTCCTGCATGACGAGTCTGATGAGTCATGATGACGATTCCGAATTCAAGAACTGAACGGCGGCGGGAGTCGGAGCGGACTTGGAGGCGGGAAGCCGGAAAGTTAAGGTAAGTAGTAAAGTTTCTTGACTATTTGACTTATGACTGTTTTATTATGTATTGAAATGTCTTCCGACCTTTTCACATGAAGCGGGAGGCCCCTCTCCGTTTCCTGCCCTAGTGCCCTTTGATGCTCACTTTCCCTCCGTGTCCCTTCGACAGTCTGTGGAGAGAGAGAGAGGTGTCGGTGGCCAGGTGTGGATTAGGGCGTTATGCAGAGGGTTAGACATTGTCGGGTGTGCAGACTCTCTGATGAGTGTTACCACAGAGCCCTGTAAAGCTGCGACAGCTGTCATCACGCCCCGCCACTTTCAAATGTCACCAGCCGCGACTGTCACCTTGCCTACTTTAACAAGCATTGGCATAGCCAGTATGTCTCGCCTTTGGGACCTTATGTGCTAAGCCATGCATTACATTATCCTGGGTGCTTTGCCAGCTATACAACTACTACATACTGAGTCATGCAGTGTTGCAATGCAATAGGTCTTGCATTTGCGAGAGTTAGAGCTATTGGCGTTGTAAATGTTTTTTACTTATGTGTTTTGGAGTGGGGTCGATGTTTGTGATGGCAATTGTGTGTTTTACAATAAATCTAAACTGAAGCATGTTGATCATGGGATCTGGTGTAGCGGGCATGTTAGATCCTATGTATGTTATGTAAAAGTAATGTAAGCACTAGTTGAAGAGATTGTGTGGTCCTGTGCACATTCCATAAATGATAAAGAATCACCCGTAGTGAGTATTCAAAAGTTAAAGCAAAAGGAACGACCGGAAGGCTGTGCATTCTATAAACGAACTGCAGTGCCGTCACACTCGTATTTTGCATTCTTCAAACCTCAAATGATTATAGGGACGATACATGCAAGTCCGCTATTGTGAAATCCATGCATAGGGCATGCCATCCGCTATGTGAGCCAAGTGAGTATGGTGAGAACACCAGTTGAAGTGATTCAGTGGTCCCGAGTATGTTCTGTATGTGGTAAAAAATCACTGTTTTGCGGACCAAAAATGAAAGCAAATTAAACAAGCATTTGCAATGCAATAGGTCTCGCATTAGGAAAGTTTGAGCTATTGGTCTTGTAAATGACAATTTTTGTATTTATGTGTTGGTTTTGAAAATAACGAAATTAATAGCTTTGTCATTTACAATCCCAATACTTTTAACTTTTGCAAATGTGACATCTATAGCATTTGTAATGCAACATGTTTTGTATTTACGTGACTTAGATGTATTGATATTACAAATAACAATGGCACCCCCAAAAAATTGCAGTAGGTCGGGAAGAGAATAAGTAATAAAGAGGCCTTTACAAATATTTTTATCCTAATGCATATGGGGTGTTTTGAAACAAGGAGGTCAAATGTCAGAACTAGTCTTCTGACAAGCTGCTACTTATTCTTTTAACATAGCGTTTGCGGTTTACTTTGTTTTTTCCTTTCTCTAACAGCATGGCGAGGGAAATTTACAACGTGAACCAACTGGCAATCTTGCTGTGGTCCAGGGGGCATGAAATTAATTAAGGGAAAGACTGCAAGTTGGCAAAAGTTTTGTAACTAATAACAAATGTAAATGCCTGTAAATTAACTATTTACAAAAAGGGGGTGGTGATGAACAGAGTGTCTGAGTTAAACAGACCACTCTTACCCAGTCCAAAGATCAGGGCTTGATCCATCACCGTTATTTATCTCACTGCCCCATCCCAGCTCAGAACCTGGCTATATGCAAATCAGTCTGTCCCTGGCCCAGTACATCATGGGAACAGGGCAGACTAAACTACCAAGCCAATTCTTCACCAGAAAGGAGACAAGCTACCGGGGACCGGTTTCTGGCATTTCAGCCTTCTTCGGCCCGGCTTGCTTGAATCCTGATGGAGCAGTGAGAAAGGGACTCATGTCTGAGTATACCCTGCCACACCTATAGTGGCCAAAAACGAACCAACTGGCAATCTTGCTGTGGTCCAGGGGGCATGAAATTAATTAAGGGAAAGACTGCAAGTTGGCAAAAGTTTTGTAACTAATAACAAATGTAAATGCCTGTAAATTAACTAAACACATATTTCAAAATATATCAGTAGCAAGGAAAGTAAAAATTGGGCATGTTTTTGTAATTTAGAAGTGTGGGGGGAAACAACGATTTTAATACGAGCAGGGCAGGACAGTTTACTTTGGTGATTCACAAAAAATATGCAGCGAATCCTGATTTCCACACATTACTGATTCTGTGCCGGTTCAGCTTTGTAATGCATTGAAATTACAAGTCTGATGTAAATTTAGCAGGCACCCCAGGAGATAAGTTCAAGGGAAAGTGTGCCCTCTGTGAATGGCAGAAACCCTACCACACATTCCCCGAACTCTGAAAATTGTTCCAAGCAACTGCATAGTGGTGTGCCAAAATGAGGAGCTAGAATGTTACAATGCCGGCACAACACAGAAATGTAGACACGTATACATATTAAGAATACTGTAATGTCTACACATTTTGGAAAGCAAGTTAGGTTTTGTAAGACATTGGAATTTTAGGGGTTGTAGCACTCGAACTGACACATTGGCAAAAAAGCCAACTTAGCCGTACATAAATATTAAGTTCCACAGGGGTAAATTTACTGCTGTCCTCTCCCTACCAAATGTTGCTCTTCTCCCCACAGAACAACCTTCCGATTAGCCCCTAAACACAAACACAAACAGTTTTTCCCAAACTCCCTCCACTTTGTTGACACTCCGGATGTTTCTCTATTCCTTCCTAGCAGGAATAGGACTCCACCTCCATTGCGTCTCCGCGTGGCTCGCGTTTCCCCAATTATTTAGGGGTTCAAATAATACTTTTCCTTAAAAAGACTGTTGTTCATCTGCTCCCCTCTCCCAGTCTCACTCGTAGATTCCCCCGCAATCATTGGCTCACCTGTAATTGCCGTAAACTGAAGCAAGAGAGCTGAAAAGTGGGAAGGTGCAGCACCCAGCACGGATGAAGCTGTGGGTCCACCGCGGGCTGCCATCTTTAGTTCCGAAGCACAACAAACAGCGTCCACCAACTCTGACGTCACTGCGCCGACATCAAGCCATCGCATTGCGCGCTGCACTTCTCAGTCACCTCGCCTGCAGGTTAAATTGTCTTGCGCGTGTGCCTTAACTAAAACAAGCTGTGATGAGAAGACACGCCGAGCCAAGGTAGGGGATGTGTGTGTATAAGCGCCGGGGGGGGGGCGGCGGATTTTGTATGTATATGTGTGTGTGTGTGTTCGTGCGCGCGGGGGCGGAGGTTCTCTATGTGTGTGTGTGCGTGCGTGTGTGTATGCGCGGCTGCGGGGGGGTTCTCTATGTGTGTGTGTGTGCGTGCGTGTGTGTATGCTCGGCGGGGGGTCTGTATGTGTTTGTGTGCGTGCGTGTGTGTCTGCTTGTGTGTCTGCTTCCAAGGAGCCATGGGAGACAGGAAGCGCGCGTGACCTGATTCGTTTACGCACGTGTGCACATCACTTGTCTCCTGTCTCACTTGACTCCTTGGAAGCAGAAATTATTGCAATAGAGTCTCGCAGCAACGATCGCTTTGCGATCGGTTCTCAGTGCGAGACCTAAAAAGGAACAACTGGCAGGCTGTGCCTTCTATCTATGAACTACCGTGATGACGCACTCGTATTTTGCATTTTCCAAACCTCAAAAAATTATAGGGACTGCGCTGCATACTAATGAAGTACATGCAAGTCCGCTACTGTGAGTACCATGTAAATACTGTCGGAACATTAGTTCAAGGGAAACAGTTGGCAGGCTAAGTCGTCTACATTTGCGTCCTTAACATTATCTAAACAAAATGAATTGACAACGTGCTCATATCTTCTGTTCACCAAACTAGCAAAGAACTATGTAAACAAAACACAAGTTTGCGTGGTCGGGGGGATCCCCACTGGTTAGATTACCAAAAACGACCTCTTTCAGTGCGCCGTATGACACTGACGGCGTTCACATCGATCGCCATATTGTTACTCCTAAGTACCCTATGTATACAGGCCATAAAAAGAAGAGTTGGCATGTCAAAGAAGGAGCTGTAAACCCCAGTGCCATGCTGGTTAAACAGCTCTACTCCCTCCATGACACTCCACAACACTCTACTCCACTCCATGACACTCAGCTCTATGAAACTCTACTCCACTCCACTATACAACACTCTAATTCACTTTCCTCCATGTAGCCGTCTGCACCTACATTGACACCCCGCAGGGGGGAGGGTCCATTACTTAGATTACTTCCTATTCATTGGTAGGAAGGGAACAGGGGAGAGTGCAAGCCTCCTCCAATGTTTGTGGGCGTGGCACAGGAGTTGGGAGTCCCGCTCACACAAAAAACAAAAACTGAGGGCCTAACCACCAAACTGTCCTTCCTTGGGATAGAACTAGACTTGGTGGCCGGGACGTGCAAACTACCAACAGAGAAGGTGGATAAACTACTGCAAATCATACAGCGGCTACGGCTGCAAAGAAAGGCGACGCTAGGCGAGATACAGCAGCTGCTAGGGAAACTGAAGTTTGCCATGAGAGTGGTCCCCGCGGGGGACCCTTTTGCCAGACTCCTGGCCTTGCTGACTAAGGGCATGGCACAGAAACACCACAGGTATCGCCTAACACAAGAAGTGAAAGATGACCTATGGCACTGGGACACATTCTTGGGCAAATTTAACGGTACCCTCAAGTGGTTGGACCCATGGGTGCAGGCTGACCAACCAGAACTTTACATGGACTCTGCAGGGGGCTACGGCTTTGGGGCATTCCTGGGGTTGGCATGGGCAGCTGGTGCATGGCCAGACAGCTGGCATCAGAATGGGACCACGGCCAACATCACCTTTCTTGAACTATTCCCCATTGCAGTAGCGTTCACCATATGGGGCCACAAACTGGTTAACAGACAGATAATCCTATGGTCAGATAACCATGCAGTCGTGCAGGCATTCAACTTAGAGACAGCAAAGTGCCCGGCGGTGGTCAACCTACTGCAGAAGCTAATTGACTGCCAGCTAAACGCAAACATAGCAATTAGGGCCAAACACATTGCGGGAAAAGACAATTTAATAGCAGATGCCATTTCTCGTTTTCAGTGGGACAGGTTCAGGGAGCTCGCCCCGTACGCAGACCAGGTCATGACACCAGTGGCGGAAGAACTATGGGTGTTGGTGGACCCGGAGTAAGAAAATTGTTGTACAACACACTGGCCCCCAAGGCAGGGAACAGATACTTTAAGTGCTGGGCGCACAAGAGGAGGTGACAGCGTTCTTAGAATGGGTATTCCGGAATGGGAAGGCCAACTCATGGGCACAAGCACAACTGAGCTGAGTGGCGTACTACACCAAAATGGCACCAGGGAAGGATCCCACGAGGTCCTTTTTATGCAAAATGGCCTTGAAAGGCTGGGACAGATTTCAGCACAGGAATGAGGACAGGAAGCGGCCTATTGACTTTGCAAACCTAAAACAGGCAATCTGCTCATTAGAGGATGTATGCACGGGGACCAGGAAATAAAGCTATGCAAGGCAGCATTTGCACTTGCATTCTTCAGGTCCTATAGACCCAGCGAGTTGTGGCCCCTGCGAAAAGGAACTCGGAGATTGCATGCATACACCAAGCGGACGTAAACATGGGAGCAGGGTATATGGTAATCTATTTACGCTGGTCAAATATGGACCAGGCTGGCAAAGGGAAGTATACTAGTATCAAGTGTATCATGGACAAGACATGCTGTCCAGTGTGCCTATTCTGGGATAATATGCTACAGGGGGATCCGCAATGGGGCCTTTATTTACACATAGAATTGGTCATGCTTAAGCTGGTTTCAGTTCATAGCAATAATGAGGAACACACTGGAAAGGGCTGGGCTTCCACTAAGGGAATTCGGGTCACACTTGTTCCGCTTAGGGGTGGCCACCACGGCGGGGGACCTGGGGTTGGGCGCGGATCAGATCAAAGCAATAGGGCGCTGGGCATCGGGCGCCTTCAAACGTTACATATGCCCCCAGTTTACTGAGTCTATTTTCGTACCCTGCCATCATCTAGGTCCGTCGAAGCATCTCAAGAAAGTTTGGATTTTAGGGCACTCCCACATAACGCGTGCACAGTGGTGGGCGGCGGCAAGGAGTGAATTCAGTAGAATCCGGCTCCAGAACACAGAAGTGATTTGGCTGGGACCTTCGGGATGAAGTGGGACCAGCTACTCCCTGCAGTGAAAAGGGCACTGTGGCAAGATGGCAGGCCAGACGCAGTAGTGGTCCATCTGGGGGGGGATCCATCTGGCAGCCATGGGGAGGAGAGACCTCTTGGAGAAAATGTTCACAGGGCTCGCAGCTCTAGCGTAGTTAGTCCGCCCGGCGGAGATCATATTTTGGAAATAATAGTGTGCAGGGCATGGAGGAGGGCCCTAGACCAAGAAGCGATTGAAAAATCCAGACGCAAGCTAAATAGTACCATGGCAAAGATATGCAGGTCCATTAGCTGGGGTTTCGTCAGGCATGGCTTCCTTAACCTGAGATCACCGGGTTATCACTTGGAAGATGGGGTACACCTGACAGGATTGTCATGGACATTTTCATACTTAACATTGTGGGGTCCCAGAACAGATAGGTTTCTCTTAAAGCAAGGACAGGCGAGTAGACAAAGGGGGAGCTCCCTCGGATCGTCGAACCGCAGGTAGCATGGCGGAAGAAACCCATAAAAAGTACACAGTGTCCTTGGGATGCCTCACGGCAGGGGCACTGAGTGAGACAATGACTGAACACAGGCAGAGTAGATGAGATGCTCGCGCAGGGTCTTTGGGATGCCACACGGCAGGCACTGAGGAGCAGGCAAGTGGCCAACAAGGGTTCAGGGCAAGCTAAACGGCACTTGCAGCCAGGGCTGGTCCTGACGGACGCCCACAAAATCAGTAGCAAGGGAAGCCTGGAACCGCAGACACAGAAGGCCTGGCTTAGGGGCTTCTTGAGCAAAAACTGTGCTGTCAGGAAGTGAACAACAATAAGAATGTTACAATCACAATGCAGGATGTACAACGATATGGATGTCTATGAATGACCAAATAAAATTGCGAAATCTACAGCCATGTTATGTTTGAATAAACTGCGGCCTTTTCTATGCACCATATCATATTGTCACTGGAATAATTAATGGGGAAAGTGACGCAATGTTTGGGTCCTGAAAGGGGGAGGAAGACCCTCCTCAGGGAAGGGTTGTGTTCTATGGCTAGACGAAGAATTGGGCGTAGTTATTTCCGAAATTAACTAAACTTGTATTGCTGTGGAAGAATCTTAAGCGCAATCTGAAGTACATTTTCTTTAGCCTAAATAGACTCCAAAATCCGAAGTGCTGGCAGGTATTTATTGTGCACAGAGTGCTCAAAGTTGTAGTGTGCAACTGGAGCAGACAGGGATTGTCACGAATAATATGCAAAGCTGCACTTTCGATGACTTCGACCTGGAGTTGAGTCATGCAGGTCAGGTTTGAACCTTAATGGGTCAGGAGCAGTGTGTAGAAACATATGACTAGAAAATATTCACATTGACAAAGGCAAAACCTCAGAGCATGGCCATTGCCGAGACCTATTGGATTTGCCAATGCTTGTTCCACCGTGTTCTATTTCTTACTTGATTCTATTAAATTGGAAAGTCCGGCTCTTTCTTCACAATGGCTTAATGTCGTGAAATGAGCCTGGGAATGACATGGTAACAAAGGTCACTGCCTGGCCTCATTACGAGTTTCCTGCTATTTGGTGCAGGTGTAATCAAAATATGATTCTTGCCGTTATCCCTACACGAAATGACGGACAGTTCGAGTTACTCCATTCGGAAACATGAAAAAATGCAAAGCAGGGAGTGTTCATATGACATTTCCCCATGTCTTTTCACTTCCGGGCTTAAAAATAAAAGTGCACCAAATAGCAGAACAATTGCCAGTGAGCCACGCCCACTGCCAGAAGGTCGTGATTACAGTGCACACACCTGCAAGCGTTTGAACTCACTTAAGGAAGGTTCCTTATTCATAGACAAATTGAGGACATTTTAAAGTAGAATTAAAGTTAACGTCGGCAAGTCTGTTAAGGTATTTTGGGGGCCCTAAAAGAAGACTTAGAGGATCCTTTCGTAAGCTACATGCTGGGGCTCAGTTTCTTTCATAAGAAGTAGTGCTAAGAAGCGGTGATATTCAAAGAGGCTGTGGTCAGTCAGCTCTTAGTTAATAGCAAAAAAGCTACACAATTTTCTCATGAGGTGTTTTTTGTGTTTTTGGTTGCGAAGGAGCGAATGTACAGCAAAGGAGTCCGAACATAGATACATTCTCACACAAGCAGTCTTACACTGACCACAGATCTGTTCTTCTAATAATAGTTTAAGAGCGCTGGGGACAGTCGCGACGGGCATGACTCGTGGGGGGGGTCGTGCAGGGGTTGTGTGGGGGTTCGCGCTGGGGCGACTTAAAAATAAAAACGTACTTTACCGGGTTCTGCGCTGCCTCTGCTCCTGGCCGGGCCCGACATTTTCCTGCTGCTTTCCTGCTCTCCTGCCCATCACAGGAACAGGAAGAAGCCTCCTTCCCCTCGCCTAAGTCAATCACAACACTGCAATGGCAGCGTTGTGATTGGCGAGGACAGCGCCCGATAGGCTCCTATAGGGAGGCCATTTTCTATATGTAGGCATGCAGCCTACATGGGAAACATTCAGAATGCGCATTACTGGTTTGGTCGGCCCCAGAGGGCCGACCAAACAGTCAGGGCCCACAGCATTGGGCAAGCCACTCCTCCCCGACCCGAACACCCGCTTGTTTCCAACCAGGCATACCCTTCTGCTTTCTCGCAGTGCGAGAAGAAGAAACATAAAATGGTAATTAGAATACCATTTTATGTTTCTGCTTCTCCCACTCAGTGTAGTTTCTTGAGATGGGTTGTTATGTGGGTCCTTCTCGGGAGGTCGAGTATGAGTCTTGCCGCTGAGTTCCGTATTGTTTGGAATCTCTTCAGGAGGCGTGCAGGGATTCCTATGTAGCGCATGTTTCCGTAGTCCAGTTTGCTGGTGACGAGGGCCTGCATGACTGTCCTTCTGGTGTTTACCTGGAGCCACCTGAAGATCTTGTAGAACATGCAAAAGGGCGTGGAAGCAGGCGGAAGAGACTGAGTTGATTAGTTTCTTCATGAATAGCTTATTATCCAGGGTGATGCAGAGGTTGCAGGCGTGATTTGTTGGGTCGGGGTGTACTGAGCTCCGGGGGCCACCATGAGCCATTCCACTGTGAGGTGTTCTTCCCAAAGATGAGGCATTCTGTTTTTTTCGAGTTGAGTTTAAGAAAGTTTTTCTTCATCCAGTCTGCCACATTCATCAAGCATCTGTTGAAGTTAGATTTTGTGGTGGAGGAATCTTCAAACAGAAAAAGGATGAGCTGTATGTCGTCGGCCTAGGAGATGATGTTGAGTCCGTGTGATCTGACAGTGTCGGCCAGAGGGATCATGTCGGTGTTGAAGAGGGTTGGGACGATCCCTGGGGTACTCCACAGATGACCATCTTGGATTCTGAGGTGAATGGTGAGAGATGGATCCTTTGGGTTTGGCCGGGCTCATCCTACAATCAGACACCTGTCACCCACCTTTCACTATGGACTCGCATAGCACTAAAACAAAACTCTCCCTGGCTGCTCACCTTTTACTCAATCACCTCTTTCTGTATAGTCCTGCAGTTCTCACCCTAAGCTCACACACCGCTCACCCTACACACACATACATGCACACACTATTGCTTAGGTTTCATGCTAAAAACACATAGCGCTCACCTTCAACTCACACTGCTCACCTTAAACATACAGTGCTCACTTGCTGACTGCTCATCCAGCACTCACACTATACACCCAGACGCGACTCACCTTGCACTCACCGTACGTATTCATGCACTGCTTACTCGACACATATATACTGTACGGATGGCGCTCACCCTGCACGCAGACACTGCTCTCCATACACTCAGACACCACTCATTCATTTCTTACCTAGCAATTTTCACTCAGCACCTATAAACCTCTCGTCTTGGACACGTCTTGATTGTTTGTATAGATTTTCTTTTTTCTTTTTGCTAGTATGCTGTATTAAGGTATCTGAGAAGAACAATTAACGCTGTTATTATATTATGAATTCTTTTTGATTTTAATCGTCACCAATGTGACTTTGTCATCTTGTCGGGTAAGCTTCAAATGTTGTTTGATGGCTATCGCCCACTCCACTAAATCTTTCTTCTAAAGCTTAATGTAAGTGGCTCAAGATGCCACCCAGTGAATGGCAATCCAAACTTTGTACCAGGACCATGTCTAATGCAATCAATCTAGCTTTCATTTTCAGGTGTTTCAATTGTGATACAATACCTAATAAACAGTTTCATAGAGCTCTCTAAGTGCAGCTCTGCAGCTTGGGCCATGGCTTCCATCACTTTCCCCCAGAAGCCAACAATGGCACCCCCATGTTGTATGAAGGAAGTCTGCGGTGGGCTGTCCCTGTTTCCCGAACACCGCGGGTGTAGTGGGATAGATCATGGAGAGTTTTCTCGGTGTCATGTACGTTATTTGTCAGCACTCCTGAGCTTAGTCAGTCATACCTTCCCTTTCAGTATCAAAGGCTGCATGAAGATACGGTATCAGTCGCCATTAGCCTGATAGTGCTTATGATTGGCTCATTGTGGCGAGTTCCTGTGGTTTGACAGGGAATGTGCTCCAAGTCATTGCACACGCGTTCATCTAGCATAGTACAAAAACTGTCCCCATCCTACACCAAATAGCTCCTGTACTTGTTTGAACAATATGAATCTATTATACAGAAATAAACCACCATCGTGTTCACAACCCCCTTGCGCCAGGTTGTGTTGGAGATGTCTTTATACATATTGTAAAATGGCCTCAAAACCCACAAGGCCATATTCCTCGCAAATGGGTGCCTACGCTGTATTTTGCGGACCACTCTGTGCCAAATTTTTGCCATCCGTCATAGCAAATCTGGGAAGTATTTTAGGACTCTGTTTTTCATCATGAACACACATCTAACAATGAATAAAGATCATACACGCCTTCCAGTAACAACGTTTACCAGTTAGGGCCCTCATCAGACCAACTCAGTGCTTGTTCTAGTTGTGATACCGAATAATAATACAGGCGGTATACAACCCTTACAACAAATCTTTTACCACGCACTACCATTACAACGCAGTCATTACAACGCAAACCATTACAACGCATTGCGCTGGGGGGCGCTCTAGGATAGTGAATACGTTTAATTTACTATCCAACACCTTCCCTAGTGTCCACGGGGACTGGAGTTGGAATAGTAAATTAAACTATTCACTATCCAGCTCCCCAAAGCGCTATGCGTTGTAATGTATGCGTTGTAAAAACCGCGTTGTAATGGTATGCGTGGTAAAATTATGCGTTGTAACGTCATACATACAACATTTAAATAGCATGGGGCGCTAGGGGGTGCACGAGCAAAATTACAACACGTCTGTGAGGTTATGCAGCCCAGGCTACTAATCTGACCAAATCCTGCCCGTACACCCATGTTTGTGGCTAAAAACATATCAGGTCGGTGATGGCCTGAGTGCAGCAGCTGCCACTGGGTTACAATTCCCTGCCTGAGGTGAAAAGAAACAGGAGCTCTCATGAAGGCCTGGCAAATGCATTGCTCCCTACAAAGGCGCAGCAGCTGCCTTTAGGGTAGGCCTTGCAACGGGGCCAACAAGTGGAAGGGGCTGCCATGGACTGCCGACCAGTGCGACCCACACTAGAAGACATGAGGCTGCCCAGAAATATCCACGCGATCTCCGAGAAGGAGCAGCATGGTCGGCGCAGGGGAAGAGACGAGTGAAAGGCAAGCGGCACAGGTGAGGAGCGGCATGAGGGGAAGAGGCGTGCAAGCGAGCCCCCTGCCTTTAAGAGTGATGTATTGCACAGGGAGAATGCTTCAGGGTGCCCTTTGCAGCAATAGACGGATAGTGGCCCAGTCAGCAGGGGGCCTCCTCTCCCCTGCCGTGCCGCGCTGATTGCTGTTGGGCCGCAGGAGGGGTCAGTCACCGGAAAGCTAAGCGAGGTACACCGAGGACCCCACCGGCAGCAGTAGCATATCAAGCTGGACAACCGAGGTGCGCAGAAAGAGGAATCTGTGCACAGCATCCTAGGATGGCACTAGAAGGCCTCACACAGTGCAACTATGTATGGGGGTAGGGGTTGCGAAGGACTCCGACATAACTAAGACGAAGCGGAACAAATTGGTGCAGCAAATCCACAACACCATAGCATTAAATCTCAGTACTGTGCTGAAGAGACACCCTGCTGGGGCTAGGCATGAGGCGTCTCCAGGAAGGATGAGGCCCCTGCTAGACCGTTGAGGAACCCCTGGCTCCTGGCTGCCTCTTAGGGGGGGAAGGATATCGGCTGACACAGTGTACAGTGGAAGGTTGGGAGAAAAGAGAAGAAAGAAGAATATGGGTAGATCGGAGGGCAAGCAATCTAGGCTGTCCTTCAAACCCTGAAGAGCAGCGAGATCCCAATCAAGAGATACTGACAGAGAGCTGGCGGAAAGTTCCCAAGCCATCCAAGATTCCGCAGATGATGACGTGAAGGCCCTTTTGACGACTATGAAGCAGATCCTTGTGTCAATAGAAGGCAAGATGGATTCAATATGCACCCTAGTTGACTTCCTGGCGCAAATGCTGGAAAAGCATGATGGTAGGCTACAAGAAGTAGAGCATAGGATCTCTGAATTAGAGGACACATCGAATGGGAGAAAGAACAAACTGCCACAAATGGAGCACCTTTTCAAAGTTATCGCTGCCAAAAATGAAGACTTAGAAGCGAGATCGCGGTGTAATACTGTAATCCTCATGGGGGCACTAAGAGCACCAACACAGGGTGAATGAAGGAGTATGTAGAGCGTATGCTGAAAACTCTGTTAGGAACAGAAACTCTGTCTGCACAACAGGTGGTTGAAAGAGCGCACCGCTTCCTCCCGGTGCACCCCCAAAGATTGATAATCGCTCCGATCCTAAACTATCGAGACCAGGATGCGGTTCTCTGCCTCTCTTGAGAAAAGAAACAACTGAAATTTGAGGGAAACAGCATAGACTTCTATCCGGATTTTACAATGACTATGCAAGAGGCCAAAAAGACATTAGCACCAGTCAAAAAGAAATTGCTGCTAGCCCAAATAGACTATGCCATGCTATATCCGGCGTGCCTTCGGATAACACACCAAGGAAAGCAATTCTTGTACACCTACCCACAACAGAGGAACCTAAAACGTACTAACAGAGCTTCTACTGGAATGGATCCGGAAACATTACAGAGGCGCGCATCGTCCCCATTATTGGAACAAGGATGAACAAGATCTGGAGCAGGAAGAACTGGTTTGTTTTTAGGACGATCCGGCAGTCACAGAGAGCCTCGGAAGAATGGTTAGGAAGAAACTGGAGAACATTAGACTTCACTGAAGACCCAGGAGCCAGGCCACATGGTGGTATTTGGTCATTGATGAAAAGACAACCAGGCCCCCCCTTCCGTACAAGGAAGGGGGCTGGCAGCAGTGTCCCCCTGGGATTAAACACTCCGTAAGGAGATCCCTACTGGACAATTGCGAGCTCCCCCTCACATTTTACAGTTTTTGTGTATCACTAACCTCGTTCCCTCTATTCTCCCCACCTTTTCTTGGCCCATCTTTCCATCTTTCCCTCCTTCACCTCACTTCTGTTTACTTTCCTCTTTCTTCCTTTCTGCCTTCTTCCTTTCTGCCTTCTTCAGAGGCAGTTTGCCCGTGGGACATTAGTTTTCGTTTTTAAACTTGTTTGATCCATTGACCTCTATGCAAAGTTCGCTTTGTGAGGCATGGGGAACTTTAGTTGGGCACTCTTACAGGTGAAATGCAAGAGTGAGAAGTCCCCACAAAGCCAGCTTGGTGTTGCATGCCCAGTGACTGAGTGCTGTGAAGAGTCCCATAACTTAACAGTATGTTCATTAGGGGAATTAGGGAGGGGGGAAGCGGGGGTTTCTATGTCCCCAACAATTTGGGGTTGTCTGTGTGGGATAGGTGTGGGGAGGGGGGGCAATGCATCTTATCATTGTATGGTCCATGTCATAATATGATAACTAATATCCATCAGATACACTACGCTTCCCAGGGATGAAAGTCTCTAGCCGCAGGGAGCAATATTCCCCCCCCTGAAAATTGGAAACACAGGGTAATGCAGTTCGAAATCTACTAAACTGGAACGTCCGTAGATTGTGGAACCCATGCAAACGCAGACAAGTCCTGGCTTACTTGGACAGGCACAACATCCACATAAAAGAACCGGGGGTCTATAACGGAGCTTCAAGTACTCCGAGCTGCTGCAAAACTCCTACATAAGTGAGTTAGGCGCTAATAGAGCTACAAAAGTCTCTATATCAAAATGTGTGCCAGGACAAACCTGTCGAAGGACCTACTGAGATTGTTGGTAAGACCCGTACAGAGATGTGTTGGATTCCCATCAAATAGGTATGTAGATCAAGTGTTCTCATTTGGTCATCCAAAAATGGGGTGGTATGTCTCTTGATCAATGAGACCCATCCATCGCCCTTACTCAATTGGGTCGCACCATCAATCGCTAAGGTACCCATGAACAAATGATAAAGATGGGATCGAGTGCAGTGCAAAAATCAAAAGATGTGTGAGTTAAAAACAAGGGGTAAAAGGATCAATAGGCGAAAAACTCTAATGTAATTTGTCCTTTCCCTCAAACAAACAAGAACAATGCAGAGGAAGCAGTCTAAACATATAACTGCATTTACAAGGCCTTGTAAATGCAGTTATATGTTTAGACTGCTTCCTCTGCATTGTACTCAATCCTATCTTTATCATTTGTTCATGGGTACCTTAGCGATTAGAGACTTTTGTAGCTCTATTAGCGCCTAACTCACTTATGTAGGAGTTTTGCAGCAGCTCGGAGTACTTGAAGCTCCGTTATAGACCCCGGTTCTTTTGTTGTTAGGATTACAGTTAGGGGGATACGAACTGGGCAGGTCTTTAAATTTCCCTCAGACCCTCCTTCAATTGTTTGTGTTTTACAACATCCACATAGCCATGTTGCAAAAAGCGCAGGTCCCACATTTCCCTCCCGGTGGGCGGCACTTAGATGCTGCTTTATATACTCCACATATGCTAGGGGCACAGCGATACTGATAAAGAGGGGCACACCATATGTAGCAATGAGGTTGTTACAAGATACACAAGGGCGGTACTGCATTCTGTGGGGAAGACTGGTGACAAACTCTATCACATTACTGTGCTGCTATGGGCCCAATAAAGATGACCCGGCATTCTACAATGTCCTCTGGGGGAAGGTGTTGGAGATAGGATCCACATATGTACTATGGGGAGGAGATCTCAATACGACTCTAGAACCTTATAAAGACAGATCAAATCCCCTACCGCATCATTATTTAGCCACATGGAGGCAGGTGCAACAGATACTCGCAGACCATTATCTCATAGATGCATGGAGACACACACATCCCCAGCTTGAGGAAGGTATATACTACTTGGTAATGAACTCAGGATGGTCCAGACTTGACTAATGGATAATTTCTAGAGGGATAGGACCATGGGTGGCGCAGGTGCAGCACCTGGCTCGAACCCTGTCAGACCACTCCCCGCTCCGGATCGCATTGACCCCCAGGGGACTGCATGCCGCAAGCGGCCTGGCGTTTACCTCCATTGGCCTTTTAGACTCCGCCTTTAAGACAGAGGTGGGACAGGAATTAAAGACTTTGCAAAAGTAAATATCGGGTCGGTCCCCCCTCAACATAGTGTGGAAGGTGTTTAAAGTCACCATCCGGGGAATATGCATCGCGAAAGGAGAATGAGTGCTGCAAGATATATGTGGTAACCTCACCCAGCTAGAAACAGACCTTAAGAGACTGGAAAGAGAGCTCCAGCACAGGAGCCGCACAAGTCGCTTTCAGAGAAAAATTGACGGAGTACCGGGAAACAGCATAAAGGGAATGCCTATTTCACGGCCGGTACTTCAGAGTACGTAGATATGAGGAAGGAGAAAGGTCAGGGAGGGCATTGGCTGACCAAATCCACTACCCTAGATTTGCCAGTTATGTGTTGGAAATATGTGAAGCGAATGATAATCTACATAAGAACACAATTATTATTATGCAGACTTTTACCCGATTCTATACATTCCTATACTCCACGAGATCGGAGCAGACTACTCCCCTAGCGACATACTTGGAAGACTTAGCACTGGGGTGGATTGGTGATGCACAAATGGAGTTCTTGGCGGCGTAAATTGAAGAGGATGAAATTAGAGCTGCTGTGATGCAGCTACGCTGCGGTAGAGCACCTGGCTAGGATGGGCGTCCGGCTGACTTTTACAAGATGTACGTGGACGATTTGAACCCAATTCGTAAACAGGTGTATGATGAGGCTAGGGAAGAGGGGGGTTCTTCCTCAAACCATGAGAGAAGTGATGATTGTTTCATTGCCAAAGCCCGGGAAACCTTGAGATAGGTGTGAGTCATATAGCCCACTATCTCTCATAAATTGTGATGGTAAAATATTGGCTAAAGTTCTCCCGAACAGACTGAGCCTTCTAATGAGCTCCCTCGTGCTGCTTGATCAGGCAGGGTTTATTCCTGGATGATCACAACTTGTGTACTCTATTTGGGCATTACAAGATGTGAACTCGGATCTAGAAGCGGTGGCGGTCTTTTTAGATACAACCAAAGCGTTCAATTTGGTCGAGTGGGGGTACCTACTTGAGGTCCTAGGGTGAATTGGGATGCCATCAGATTTCTTGCCTGAATACATCTTTTGTACAAGCAGCTGCAGGCCAGAGCATTGGCCAATGGCGTGCAGTATCCCTCATCTCAATTTAATGGGGAAGAAGGCAGGGTTGCCCGCTCTCACCCCTATTATTTACATTGGTGGTAGAACCCCTTGCAGCCAAGCTGCTCCAGAAATAATGAGAGCATGCGAGTTGATACCCCACGAGGCAAATCCTAGTATCCGTATATGCGGATGACATTATGCTTCCGATATCCACAAATTAGTCTTAATCCGATACTGTGCGGGTTCCTTGCATTTGGAGGGATCTCAGGAATGAAGGTTAATTGGGAGAAGATGCAGATTTTTCCACTCATGGCGGCCACTTACCCGCACCCTCTGGACTACCCTATAATGTGGTGCCTGACGGAGATGAAATACTTTGGAATAACAATTACTAGAGACAGGACCAAACGTATGCGTGCTAATTATGGGTGAGTCCTGACAACCCTGACGGACAAGATAATGGGCTGGATAACATTACCCCTCTCAAGGTCAGGGCGCATATCGCTGATTAAATTGATAATACTACCGAAACTACACTACCTCTTCATAAATATACCATACAATCCGGGTGGAAACTTTTAAAAAACACTTCAATCACAACTGACCAGGGTGGCGTGGGGAGGGAAACAACCCAGGCTCCAATGGGCAGCCGCGGCCTGTGGAGGGAGTTCCGTGGGACAGGCAGGCAGGGTGGGGGGTGATAAACACCGGAATATGGATGATTGCAGGTTAAGTAAATAATAAATTAATAAAACGAATTTCGTTCCGTGCCCTGCATCGGGCGCGCTACGAAATTTGTTTTATTAATGTCATTGTTTACTTACCTGCAATCAACCATATTCCGGTGTTTATCACCCCCCACCCTGCCCCTCCCCCACCCCGCCTGCCTTCCCCACGGAGCTTCCACCACGGGCCGCGGCTGCCAATGGGCCATATTAAAGCGTCCCTTTACACAGGGTGGCTTTGAAACCCCCGAAAATTACTTATATTACTTATGCACACGAGCATACAAGAGCACTTCACCCCATATTGGCTTCACCCACCTCCATACATGCCACACGTAGCAGTTGAGCAAGGGTGTATGAACCCCACCCCACTAGCGGGTTTCATTGCTTTTATACCCCCGGTAGACTGCACGAATGCTGCATGGAAGTGCTTCACGAGCAGACTAGAGATATCAATGCTGTACTGACCAAAGTTACAAATTGCACAGTATCTGAGCCTACAAGTAAGATGTAGACGAATGTTGCAGAAATACAAAGTGAACACATAGGGGAACCTATATAACAACGGAACCTTTAAAAACAAGGAACAGTTCTTCCAACACGGTGAACCTACAACTATGGGACTGTTCCTATATGTGAGGTTACGTCAGGGCATTAACGCATCTACCCCTGATTTCCCAAGGGACCCCACCAACACTTGGTCCACTACATACAATTTTACAAAGCACACCCTGTTGCACGTAGTCTCCCTGATATATCTTAGCATAAAGGCAACTCAGATACGAGCCCCCACTACCTCCAGAACTTGATGGGAAGCAGATCTGGTCATACCGCTATCAGATAAACAATGGACATATGCAACCAAACCGGTAACATTTCAACCAACAGTCGTTTACGGATCATTCATTATAAATGTCTCCATTGCCGGCGAAGATGCATAGGTTTAAGTTGCGAGCAGATGATAGATGTGACAGGTGTGGGCACGAGGATGCAGACTTCCTGCATTTAGCGTGGGAGTGTGCATCTCTCAAGACATATTGGCAACAGGTTCTGAAGGCCCTGGGAGAGATAGTTGAAATGTCGCTGCGGCCTCCCCGGTTATGGCCTTGCTGGGATATATTGAGGATATTAGTGCTACACATAGGAAATTCGTTGCGCTGGGGCTATTATTAGCTAAAACAAGGGTTGCCTGCAGGAGGGTACGGGGTAGAGCACCCACATTTATGACCTGGATTCAAGACCTAATACTGTAGCAAGAACAATCCCTGATATATGCTGATATATGCTGAGCTTCTCCCTCCTAGTTCAAGGCCGAGAGACATATGGAAACCTCTGAGAATGTATATGCTTCTCATGCATCATAGAAATTGTAAAGAGGAATGGAGCAGCTGAGAGACGCAAGGTAATGAGGGGGAGGATAGTAGGGGGGGTAAGAGTGACCAGGCTGGTCATGTAGTGACCATTGAGAAATCACCCCTGCGGCGTCAGATATGTTATTTGGGGATACTAGCATGTATCCTTTTCTATTGCCTGACTATTGTCCGATGGTATGATAAATATTTCTAAAGGTTGTTTGTATCCAAATGTAAGAAAATAAAGTTTAAAAAAAAAAACAACATTTTAATAGCATGTGAATGAAGTGTGCAAATATTTCAAAATATATTTCTGTAGTTGGGAAAGCACTTTTTTTGTAATTCTGAAGTGAAATGGAAACAAAGATTTGTATATGGCCAGACAAATCTTTACATGGTGATGTGCAAAAGATAAATATTGGCTGAAACTCGATTTACCCACATTTTTGTTTGTATGCGATATAGTTTTATCAGTAAAACTGCATGTCAGTGTGGAAGTTTGTGGCCATTTCAATAGAAAAAGCCTGTCTGTAAATGACAGCATGCTATCACAACATGCTTTGAGTAATATTTATTAATAGTAAGAGTTTTTAAACTCAAACTGAGAAATATCCCTGCCTCCGCCCTGATAATAACATTATTTGTGAACAAAACGCAAGTCAGAGGTTATCCGTGCCATAAATTCAGGCAAGATTTTTATTATACATGGAGCAAAATTCTTGTCTATTAAATCAAACACGAGTTTTATGCACAGCAGACATGCTGAACACATATATCTCGTATATGAAGTTGGTCTCACGTGTGATAGAGGAGAAAGGTGACTCAGTGAAATTAAAAGTTTGCCTAGGATTACACAATTTGAGCCAAATATATGAGTCAAGCGCATTACATTTATTTCGAGGAGATTATTCAAGTCACTAGACCAGCAGATTTGGTAAATTTTTTCCGATTTTTCAAGGCCAGATCTATTAGCATGTTGAGTAATCCTAGTCAGCCCTTCATCCACAGGAGTTTCGAGGTACCCAGTCTCACTCGGCTTCTCTTCCTCGCCCACACTAGAGCATCTAACAACCTGCCCAGATGAATAAATGTAGCAGCCAGAAGTACCGGTTCTTCTTGATGTAAAGTCATAGTGACACTGGTGCGAATTACCAAGTATAACTGACGGTGGGTCTTTGTTTCAGTAAGACCCTTTTTTTATGAAGAGTTTTAGGGGCTAGGTCTTCATAATTGTTGGACTTCACCTTATCTGCAGGACCATCCCCATACTATTTGCCTAGGATCCAAGAAGTTGTAGCCAAATTTATCGGTCAAATTCATAACATTTAGGTTGAGTAAATTATTCAAGTCATTAGACCTGCAAATATGATTTAAAAAATCAGATTTTTCGAGGCCAGATATATAAACAGGTTGGATAATTCCAGTCTTGCCTCCACCCACAGGAATTTCTGGGTACCCAGTCTCACTTGGCTTCTCCTCTACACCCACACTAAAGCCCATAACAACCTATCCAAATGGATAGTACTGGTTATTCTTGATGCAGAATCAAAGTAACACTGGATCAAAGTACCAAGTATAACTGGTACTGGGTCTTTGTTTCAGTAATCTTTACTCTTTTTATGTAGAATTTTATGGGACAGGTCTTTATAATTGTTGAACTTGCAATCATCTGCAGGGTCATCCCCAGACATTTTGCTTTCAACCTTCTCTATTCGGAAACTGTTTTTGTTGGCTTTAGGACTCTGGGCACGTTACCACTGCTAACTAGTGCCAAAGTGCTTGTGGTCTTGCCTTGAATCATGGTAGAATTGGCATACACCCAATTAACCTATTTATTTTACTTGCAAGTCCCTAGTAAAGTGGTACTATGTGTGTCCAGGGCCTGCAGCACTGATTGTGCCACCCACTTAAATTGCCCTTTAAACATGTCCCATATCTGCCATTGCATACTTTGTCTGCAGTTTTATAATGGCATGCCTAACTGGCAAAATAAACCTTTTACCAGGCCCAGACCTACCTTTTTGATACACATGTTACCCCAAGGGTAGACCTTGAATCTCTAAATTTTACCTGTCCTGGTAGTGAAGTACTCCTAGATTCGTTTTTCAATACTGCAAGGCCTACCCCTCCTGTAGGATAACATTTTCTTACCTTATCACATTTATTAAGTGATAACTTCCAATTGGGAGCATGTAGACCGGTCGAGTTTGGTGTCTATAGAATTGTAATTAAATCCTTCTTGAATGGTAAGGTCAGATTTTTAGTTACAATTCTCAAAATGCCACTTTTCAAAAAGAAGAATAAAAGCATAGGGCAACAAATAATTCGAGCGGATTTGGGTACTCAGAGACCAAAAAGCGATCTACCCACATTGTGGAAATTAGACCCGGTCAAAGGACACCACAAGTGTGGTAATTGCATCTCGTGCACAAATACCATTGAAGGCACCACATTTGAACATCATAATGTTAAATGGACCCACGTGGAATTCACAAACTGCAAGAGCAAAAATGTGGTTTATGTAATCATTTGTCCTTGTGACAAACTTTACATAGGGAAAACCACACAAACAGTGTCACAAAGACTGACCCAACACAGATCTAGGATTAAACAAAAAGTTCTAAATGCCCCAATGGTCCAACATTGCATCGATTCAGGCCACACTGAGAAAGAATTAAAGTGGTCGGTATTATCAAAGATTCAAGTCCCTGCAAGAGGAGGTAGTGTAGAAGCACTTTTAGCAAAAAGGGAGGCATATCTAATTCTGAAATACGACTGCGTGAATGATGGACTGAATGAACACACAGAAAGCCAAAACCAATAACTGGGCCGTAGGCGGCACAGACCACCCTCCAAACAATTAATCTTGAAATTCTAGGACTACATGTCCCAGAAGCACTGGGTGATATAAAAAACACCAAACCCTCGCGTTTTTTCAGCCTTTCTCACATCTGAGGAACTCTGGAGTAAACAAGAGTGCTTAGCGACTTATCCACAGGTAAACGAGCATATGAGCCAAATATTAAATGTTTTAACACTCGTTAAAACGTAATCCTAAATCTCCGCTTTTGTAATTGATTGCAGCGCTAACCGCATCCACCGTAAACAAACTGGAAGTTGAGCAAAGCCCCCTCCAACATAGACTCGACGTTTACATCGTGCAAGTAGGTGCTTTAATTTTGTATTGTGGAAATTGAATGCCCATAATAGTAAAAAATTCACACTAAAATACCGCATCCGCTTTAACTTACAGCGCCGAGGGTTACAGACTAACTAGAGGTGGCGTCCCAATACTAAGAAATACGGCGCTTCGCGCCCGCTGAAAACACAAAAAGTAAGTGCCCAATGATCCGTTGCTAGTGTCACAGCGCCAAGATGCTTGTAGCGATAAACAGGACGGTGTCAAATTACTAAAAACGTCCCTCTTGACTTTATAGCGCCAGCATCAATTACTGCTCATAACGGAGACCGATAACCTGTTTGAAAACGTCTTGGCTGTTAAACACGTGAGTGTTAAAAAAGGTTGAGAATAAACCACCAATGTAAAGATAAGAACTTTGGGAAACATACCTTGTTACTGTTTCCGTTACAGAACTTAAGGAGTCCCCCTAAAAGAATTTGATCTGAAGATCAGATAATAGAGACTACACATCAAAAAGGTAACAACAACGTCAGCTGAATAGCTTTTGGTGATGCATAAAAGAGGGTTAAAAACTTACTATGCCCTATATTCGTACTCATGTAGGTACCCAACCCCAATTCAATGTACCACAGTCCATCCCAATTCAATCTACCACAGTCCACCCCACTCCAATCTACCCTAATCCATCCCACTCCATTCTACCCCAATCTACCCATTCGACCCTACCCCTAATCTACCCCACTCAACCCCACCTCACTCTGTGCTACACATTTTTCGTCATGCTGAACAGCAGCCACAATGGTGTACATAGGTGTTAAAACACATTGCCAATGCCAATAGCTCTTGCATAGGCGAGACTTGATGACTTTGCCAATGCTTGTTTTCCGTAAGCTAATCACGCCCGTGTCACAGGGTTTATGTGCGAAGTTTAGCACGCCTACCTGTTTTGAATTCCAAAGGTGTAATTGCAGGGCCACCTTGAGGGATGTTTTGTTTGTTTTTTTTGGAGCCTGACAAAAAATAAATCAAAGACCTGGCTTTGAGAGTTTGTCTTCGAAGATTCAGTAGAGCTATGTCAATTAGATAATTGAGCAAGCACCAAATGACTGGAAAGAAAATAGAAAAATGTAGTGTTCCTGCATAGTTGCCTTGAGGCTGCTGCTCTCACCATCAAATTGCTTGAAGCGATCTGACAGTTGACATGTACAAGCAGATCTTTGGGAAGGGTGAGATCGTAAGGTGAAGGTATGACGCATGTACTTTTGTTGCGTAATTTGGTTATGTTAACTCAACTTGTCAAGAAATAACCTTGAAGCTCTGTCACGTCTCACAGGATATGGGACAGGCATCACAAGGGGAAGCACTAGAATTTCAGTTCTTAACGGAAAGCAGGCAATGGCGAGATATTTCAGCTACTGGGCTATCGAGGGCTCCAGAAAATGGCAACTTCCATCACACTCTTCCACCCTTCATGCTAAGTGGCAGGAAGGGACAACAAACATTGGAAATCCAATCAGTCTAGCATTTGTTTGAGTTAGAGCTTGTGGTATTATAAAAAGCAATGACTTTTACCTATTGTTATGGAGTGTATATATGTGGTGTGTAGTTGAATTATGTGGTTTGGATTGGTTTCGTTAGTTGTGGGAATGTGTGGTGTGGAATTGTGTGGTGTAGAGAGTGTCTGTCAGTTTAGGCCTGCTAAAACAATGGATCGATATCTATATTACTTTTACTATATGTGAACACCAGAAGAAAGAAGCAGCAATGGCAAGGCTGTGAAGATATGCATTAATGGCGAGGAGTAAAGGACTGGGGATACAGTGAAAGTGGCAGGCAAATAGGAAATGAATAATCAATTTGACACATTAATCAAATTGCCATCCAATGCATTTAAACCCGGTCAGAAAGAACTGCACTGTGAATCACAGAATGTGAATCAAACACTGTCTATCAATCAAAGGTCGAGTGAGTTTGCGCTCCATTTTTTACAAACGGATGTTGGACGTAGCGGCAGTGAATATAAAAGAAAGGCAAGGAAAATTTAAACTTTGAGATCCTGCTTGCAATGCTTCTTAGCCCATCTCCCCCCCCCCCCCCCCCGCAACCAACAAAAGATGGCCCTATAAAGAGTGGTTCAAGGAAAGCATTTCTTTTGCATCTGACCAAGTGATGGAAGTTAGATGGCATGAATTACTCTTATGCACTGGGCATGCCATGAAGGGGAAGCATCATCAGGGACATCTGCTTAGTGATTCCAAACCGGAACACAGTAATAATGGTGTTGAGGGAATAAAAACAGAAGGTATTTAACTCAACACTAAAATTCTTTATTTTCAAATGTTATTGAAAATATTATGGGCCATTTAAAGCTCACCCTAAAAGATGTTAATGCTTGAAATTATATTATGGACCAAGCTAAAACGCAGAAGACTAAGCATTTTAGTAGACCTAAAAAAAGATAATGATCAAAATCTGCATTTATCTCATACAATAAAGAAATAATAAAAGTGTAACTGGGCAAACATGTGGAAAATAAATTAAATGGTTATAACATGCCGATGATTTAAAGCTCGAAATCAATTTTTGATAACTAAGGGCTGCACCATTTGGCCTACCAACAGAGGAGAATGATGAGTCTGTGCAATAATATTATCAGGCGGCCCTTGACTAAGCCTCACAGTAAACCTCACAGGATTCCCATATCCCTTTAACTGCTGCCGTCGGCTGTCGCGAGCACTACCTCGCTGGTGCTGCGAACGTCCAACGGCCGACGCGGATCTGCCCACTCCGCGGAACCACCGTACTGCCGCTTAATAACGGCCGTGGCTGAAGTGATATATTCAGTACATAATATTTATTATATGAAAATGCATTGAAATTGTTGTTTAGCCCTGCTTCTAATGCATTTTATCTCTCCTTGAGAAGAGTGAATGTTTATATTCATTACAAACACTCAACACTCAAGAGGGAAAAATAAACAAAAATTAAAAAATGTGGTCAGTGGAACTAGAATCAATAGATTATATATTTGCATGCACCATTAGGCCAGTTCCTTAGCTTGATCGGTCTCGCACAGTCATAACCAGTGTCTAGAGACGTTTAGCTCTGTTGAGTGTGCTTTAAAAGTGATTTAATAACATATTCATCCTTAATTTGCCTAGTATGTTTATGGTTTACTGGCACTAGCACCCAATTTTTATAATATTCTGTAATGCAACCTGACCTTTAAGTTATGCGATTAGCTGTAAATATTTGTGCTATCATTAAGGCAAATAACAACAAGAAATCCCTATAATGAGCTCCATAGCGTGAAGCAAGATAAAGAAAGTCCATTTCTCCAGAAGAAGGAAACACCCTTCCACGTGCAGCCTAGCGGTACGTAGATAATGCCTGAAGCGACTACATAGTTATTAGAGAAAATAACTAATGACCATGCGATTTGAAGATAATTAAACTACTAGTTACTATTTAAGGGGACAAATTGAAGCAAACCCCTTTTTAGGTCTCGCCTGCTAATGCGCTTCCGCATTGCTGGCGTGAGATATTGGGGCTTAACCAGAACTTAACCATCGGGAGATTCCATGCAGTGCCCGTGAAAAGCGCGTGCACATCAAAGCCATCTGCCTCCCTCCCACAGGCATCCCCCGGCGTGCGCTCTGCCTCAGGCATTTCTCCTCCCCTAATTATGCACTGCCCACGGCCGGCCGGCCGTACTTTCACTTTCACGGCCGCCAGGCCGTGTCTCGTTTTAACTTGTTTTTTTATACTGGAGTGCTCACATGTTAGCAGGACTGACGAAAGCCACTATGGTATGCCCTAATTATACATTTCGGTTTGCTTATATCGACTTTTGGTTTATACATTTAAAACATATGCAGTTTACCAAAATAAATGAGTGTGAAAGACTCAGGCTTTTGCTGAGCACGCCAACGTTTGTTACTATAGTGGTTCGTCTTCAAAAGCCCACCCCTTAATCTGCAGTGGATTCACGTGATTGTTCTGTCCTGCTTAAACTGTACACACTGTCCAGCTTGAAGTCGAACCTTCGTCCGCCAACTAGATTATATTCTTTAAACTTCTTGGCACTGACATCTTATATCCGGCTCTGAACAAGCGGTATCGAGTATTGTGCCGTCAGTGTGGAATTATTTCCCTCCCAGTGGTTTAAATGGTCAGGTACTCGGTACACGCACCTCTTCAAATTGGAGGGGAGAGTACTTGCACCTCGTGGTAGGGTTTCAAAACCTATACCTAGAGTACATGCCCTTCTGATTTACAGACAGGTACTCTGGGATGCTTGGTGCCAACACTTTTATATTTACGTTTCGAGGACTGCTCCCATCAGAATGGAGATGCTGAACTTGAGATGCACTCTTCTGTCGAGGTGCCACGTGCCACCTTATTTGTACTGACTGGAGCGCACCACACTGTAGTTTCGTATCACTTCATTGTATAAGTTAAGCTGCAAGGCTTTGCCCTGGGTGACGGAGTTAGAGGTCTGCCATAATGTAATAAGAGCGCTCCACACATTTCTTTTCTGCAGTTGCCACATATTGCTGAGGCATGGCCCTAGCTTTCTAGTAGTGCTAAAGGCCTATCACTCATTTTTTGCAATTTTCACACTCCATGCCACATACACTCCAAATACCACTCAGCGCCACATAATTACACACCACATAATTACACTGTGCTCCATGGCACATACACTCCAAATAACACTCAGTGCCACATAATTACACGCCACATAATTACACTGCTCTCAATGCAACATAAACTCCAAATATCACTCAGTGCCACATAATTATATGCCACATAATTACACTGCACTCAATGCAACATACATTCCAAATCCCACTCAGTGCCACATAATTACACGCCACATAATTACACAGCACTCAATGCAACATACACTCCAAATACCACTCAGTGCCACATAATTACACGCCACATAATTACACTGCAATCAATGAAACATACATTCCAAATACCACTCAGTGCCACATAATTACACGCCACATAATTACACTGCAATCAATGCAACATACATTCCAAATACCACTCAGTGCCACATAATTACACGCCACATAATTACACTGCTCTCAATGCAACATACACTCCAAATATCACTCAGTGCCACATAATTACACGCCACATAATTACACTGCACTCAATGCAACATCCACTTCAAATTCCACTCAGTGCCACATAATTACACGCCACATAATTACACAGCACTCAATGCAACATAGACTCCAAATACCACTCAGTGCCACATAATTACACGCCACATAATTACACTGCACTCAATGCAACATACACTCCAAATACCACTCAGTGCCACATGATTACACGCCACACAATTACACTCTACTGAATACAACATAAATACACTCCACATAATACCAGACAGTGCCACATAATTATATGCTACATAATTACACTGCGCTCAACGCAACATACACTCCAAATACCACTCAGTGCCACATAATTACACACCACACAATTACACTCTACTCAATACAACATAACCTCCCCATAATACCACTCAGTGCCACTTAATTATATGCAACATAATTACACTTCACTCATTGCACCAGACACTCCAAATACCACTCGGTGCCAGATAATTACACACCCCATAATTACACTCTACTGAATGCAGCACACACTGCACAGAATACCACTCAGTGCCACATAATTATATGCTACATAATTACACTGCACTCAATGCAACATACACTCCAATTACCACTCAGTGCCACATAATTACACGCCACAAAATTAGTCTACTGATACAACATACACTCCCCATATTACCACTCAGTGCCACATAATTACACTCTTCTCAATGTGCCATATAATTACACACCTCATACTTACACTTTATCTATCTATAGCCCTCACTATATCTGTCTATCGCACTCACTCTATCTATCATCATCACTCTTATCTATCGATCACCCTCACTCTATCTATCTGTCTATCTATCACCTTCACTCTATCTATCTATCTATCGCCCTTCCTCTATCGATTTATCGCCCTCCCTCCCTCTATCTATCTATCACCCTCACTCTATGTATCTATCGCATCACCACAGCATCACTCGGGGGCACCACAACATCACTCAGCGCCACCACAGCATCAATCTGTGCAACCATTCAACAACAACTGGTTCAAATATGTTCTCTCAATGTTTCAAGCTTTATTACAAATGTCACAAAAAGATGATAATATTTCACTTCTGTTCTTGGATTTTCATCACAATAAAATACAATGAACATAATCTTCTCAAAAGTTATTTACAAAAGCTATTGCCATTATAAATTACAATCAATTTTATTTAAGTATTAAATATTAAAAAAATAAAAGCCATTTTAATTTGTAATATCAATACATCTAAGTCACGTAAATACAACACATATTGCATTACAAATGCTATAGGTGTCACATTTGCGAAAGTTAAAACTATTGGCATTGTAAACGACAAAGCTATTAGTTTCGCTATTTTCAAAACCAACACATAACTAAAAAATGTCTCATTTACAATACCAATAGCTCAAACTTTCCTAATGCGAGACCTATTGCATTGCAAATGCTTGTTGAGTATTATATTCCATAAGAGTAAACCAGGAAACGGCTTGAAAAATGATTTGGATGTCTATATGAGCATTGTGATGACAACTCAAATATATAAAGAAGAGAAAACTGTTCCTTTTATATAAGAAATACGCTTTTAAAATATTTGACGGTAGGTTCGGGTAAAAAAGATTTAAAGCTCGGTAGATCGTTTTAAGGTTTTACTTATTGCTCCCATTTAAAAACATAGTGTACCCAATAGTAGAACCGTCCTAAACAGTCTAGGAACAAGTTCAAATCAAGTTCTATTCTACTAGGACATACCTCTTTACTTCGCAAATAAACATTGATTCAAATTTAATTTAGTAGATATGATTTGTGTTGCAATGATGACATAACTGACTATGCACTTATATCTTCAGCTGAGGAAGACCTATCCTCTCTAAAGGCTGAGCTAACATTGACATTCTTAATTGACTTGGATATGTTAACTAACAACATTTTACAGAAAAAAATACATCAGTTGTTTTGCTCTTAAATATATCAGCTAACTATGTCTCCTCAAAAAATACAAGCAGTGTATAAAGAACACTGCTTTTGTTTTTTGGCCCAAAAAATAACGAATTACATTTCTTTTTTAATGTGCACTAAATACGTAAAATAACTAGTTTTTATACTTCTGCGCACATTTGGTGGCTCATCATGGTACTCAAAAAGGAATTACAGAAATTTTCTAGTCATACTTAAATGGAATTAAATATATAATGAGGTGGGCATGCAAGAACGATATTTGAATTAGTGCGCTTTATAATTTCCTCAAGATAGACAAATCCAGAATAGTCGTATCATCTTAAATCTATAAGTTTGATGTGTCATCTTTCATTTTAACAGTCCATTTTAGAAGTTTATCTCCTTGCTTTAAGACAATGTCGGAAACAGTTTGACAAATACATTGATTGGTAATTTTCTCCTGAGCAAGTAATCTGACATTATAGGAAAAGGAAATGTTCAAGAAGCATCTGTCAATTCAAATTGCTAAATTCATCATATTTTAGAAAGGACACCTCTATAGCCTTTACTCTAGTGAAATTACAACAATACAAGCTACTTAGTGGAATCAGCAACACTGTGCACAACATCTGTTTTTTAAGCTATAGGTATAGTGGTTTTAAAAACGAAGATAGTTTTCAGAAACTAAAGCAGCACCAAACTAAGAAATGGACCTGCATCAATGCAATGAAAACTTCTGCAACAATAACAAGAAAACATCTAGTAGACATATAAATCTGGAGGTAATTATACAAAATAATGAAGAAACACTTTGCACAGTGGAACATTAGGCAGGCAAGAGTGGGTTTTAAATATTTAGGGTTCAAACTGTGTGAGATAGCAACCACTAAAAAACTCTTGATTTTAGTAATGCAAGGGATGGCAAAAGGGAAACCCTGTAAAAATATGCACTGTAGGGTATAGACTCTCATTGTATAATTGAAGTGAGGACATATAAGTACTGATTATCTAGTATAGATTCCATGTTTATGTATCTTGACAATATGTGCCTCTTCTATGTGTGTAAATATGGGTTAAGGATAGTAAATCGGCACTTAACCTAGGAATATACACATTTAAAATATAGCAGACGTAACCTAGGGATATATACTTTTACAATATAACAGCATTAGTGTATTCTGCACTCCATATTGTTTAAGGTTTAGATTATGTATTTCAATATAGTGAAATACAACTCTGTTCCGTAGTTTGCCTAGTCACACACTCACAATATTTAACCACAATTACTTATATTGAAAAATATTATGTAAAGTACAGTTTCATATGAAGAAACACCAGCCGTGCACATGAACTTGCTCTTGGTATATATCTACCACAGCTATACTTAGCTTATGCACACTCAATATAACCTTCACTGCAAGGCATTTCCAAAGTTAGGTCTTCATTAAGACCGTGATCATCCAGCTCATCAAGGACATATCAGACTCATCAATTCAGTCATGCATGGTCAGCATTTCTGTAGCCCAGAGGGGTGTTACACGGCCTGTGTGGAGGTTCAGCCTAGTAGCACGGAGGCCATGGCTGGGAATCATGGAGAAGAATGATACCAAACAGAGGTTCTTCTCAGTGCACTTGAAAGACACCATTTCTTGAAGGATGTGGTCATTGGCAGCCTTAGGTTAACTCATATCAAAGAGCATGGGTGTTAGATTTGTCAGTGTTGGCTGTGAGCAAATTTGTTAGAATAAAATATTAACTATATTAATTGATTATTAAGGAATGAGACGTGGGTGTAGGGAGGAGGTTTGAAGCAGTTTTTGTCCGCTTTGACTAATGTCTAAATTTAATCGGAGTTTAAAATGAAAAGGCAAAGTGTTACACCCTCATTGGTAAAGAAGAATCAAGCACTAAGTAGATACAAAAACACGTAATCTTTTGAATATGTGTCTCAGAAGGAATGGGGCGCTCACCTGGCAATTCCGAGACAATAAATCCTTCATTAGGACACTGATAAAAGTGGCACTAGGCTCTGAGACTGCCAATGGACCCTTCCACCCTTTTTGACCAATGCTAAAAGAATCTTAAGTCAAAAACCAGAGGTTTTATCCTAAAATCTTTTTTGTTCATTGTTGAAGGAGGAATAGACTACTTAACCACTGTTGGCACTACATCTGGTTTGTCCTTTTTGATAGCTACTTATACACGACTGTGTCGGTGTAAGGTTTTTAGTTTATGACAGAAAGAATGGCGCTCGAGCTAATTATGCGTCTGTTAGTTAAGCTACGTGTATGTACGGTGCCACCGGGTTGAGGGAGAAATACCTTGAAACCCCCATAGATATGTGAGTCCAGAAACCCACAAATTCAAATGAAAAACAAAGTCCCGGACACATGTAATTTGTATCAATATGCGGTTCTGCAAGGTTTCGTATTCAAACAGAATCTGTGGTCCATACCAGATGAATAGTTTCACGTGTGTTTAATGAATAAGATAGTGCAAAAGCAACCAGCCGACACGTGTTTCGTCACATGAGGGAGTGATCCTGTGACTTCTTTAGGACTGAGAGAGCTGCAATGTAGGATGAGTGTGACAGCAAGCCGGTGATAATTCCAACTGGGCTGGGCCGTCATGTGGAGTATTTGGTGAGAGGTGTAGTCCAAAATTCAAGGGTGCGCAGGCCTAAAATTGTGGGCGCAAACATCTAGGCAGTCCAAACCAAGGAGGTGTGCCGCCGTTTTCAAACTATGGAGAGTGGTCCAGTGTTCAGCACAGGAAAAGGCAGATATGCCTAAGCCGTGGCAAGTCCTAACGGTGAGGAGGAGTAAAGATGAACACTAGTGCCGTATCGTTGTCTGGATGAATTTTGGACTACGCCTCTCCCCAAATACTCCACGTGACTACCCAGCCGGGTTGGAAATATAATGTGACAAAATAAGTGTTGGCTGGTTGCTTTTGCGCTTTCTTATTCATTAAATACATGTGAAACTATTCATCTGGTGTGGACCACAGATTCTGTTTGAATACGAAACCTTGCAGAACCGCATATTGATACCAATTACGTGTGCCCGGACTTTGTTTTTCTATACACAACTGTGTTTATTCAGATTCCCTTGGCATGTGTTCGGCTCCTACATTCTTCTTTTGTGAATCAGCAAGTAAGATGCTAAATTATTTGTGCAAATTGGTGCTCCCTTGCAAAGGATACCAAGCAGATATGACTTGGGACTTGGGACCCAGAAAACAGATTTCTGATGTTTTTGTCTGACCTTAAAAGTGAAATGAAAGTAGCAACAGGGACAAATGGTATGTTCTACTGATACATCCTACAGGTGATATATGTCTCATGTCGCTCAGATGTACTGAATCTGCAGTTATAAATGTCAATAAAATATGTTCACAAAAAAAAGTGAAATTAAGTTATTGTGTATGAAGAGTTCTGTATTAACATCCTGATGAGATCTATAGTATTGTATTTTCCCTTGTAATGTCCTAGGTGCGATGGGTACACCCAGATATGTGTCCCATGCTCAGTGTGCCACAGGACCCAAGCTGTACATGACTCAACAGGCCCAAATAGGCCAAAACTGGTCTTGGGATGTTTGTGTTTCTGGTTCAGAGAGGTTCTGGCCTGGCAGTTCAGGTAGATTGTTACTATTGTAGCAGAACCAAGTCTGCTTTGCATATGTCTGGGTCTAGTCTGAGATGGTATTGTGTGCAAAAAATGATGGCACAATATGATGAACTGGGATGCGACTAGTGTCTCAGATTAGTTCAAGCATTCCACCTATCATCACTTTTTTGTAATCTTCACATTTATAGTAGCGTCAGGCTTACAATGGTTATCATTAGTAGTAAAACGATTTGTGGCAGGCCCATAAGGGCATGTTTACCAAGCTTGCATCTTTTTTTTTTTAAAGTGCACGGGTTGTTTGAGCTTAGTGATTGGCTCTTATGGGCACATATATAGTCCGTGTTCCTGTCTGTGCACAATTGCACTTGGGAGTTTCGTTGTGGATATGTTACAGGAAGTTGGTTTGTTCCTGAATTCACGTACCCCTCGCCCAGAAGCAGGCTGATCGCATTTCAAACAAGTGAGGAGTTTCCTGCTAAGTGGAGAGCAACCGTTGGTCAGCCCCCTGCGAACGAGGTCAACATTACGGTAGCGCGGAATCGGAGGTGGTTAGCGGGAGTCGGGGGGCTCGTGAAAATCGCCGTCTGTACGCGGTAAGCTATTCAGACGATATACCGCAAGTGGGGAGGTGCTGGATATGCCAGTACTGTGGTAAATAAAAAGCTAGTTATTTACGCCGTTCGGAATTTCTATAATTACCCAAGAAAATGGTAATGCATAAAATGAGGAGCAGAGTCCGTGGTCTTCGAGTTGAAAGGGTTTTATTCCAGAACTCTAGTTAAGGGAGAGCTCCTTCACCAAGCGGGTTCAGGAGTAGTCTACTTTGCTTGAAACATAACAGCACTTATATACAGTACGAGTACAATCAAAAAGAAGGAGTTTCCCTTCGACTCGATTCAATCATTCATGATGTAATCATACAGAAAACATAGCATACTTGTTCTCGTTTAAAGGATAACCTGAATAGCATTTACACATAAACAAACATATTGCATTGGGACGATTGTGGTGGCAAGTTACAGAGTTGCTGGTATCTGAGGACAGAGAATCGAGGCATTGTCATAGGGTCATTTCTGTCGGAAAGGTAAAGAGGACGAGGCATTGTGCGTTCTTTACTTCGTACACAAGGGTGGTGATGTCTCACAATTGTATGTGTGTGCAGCGGGGAAGAAGGAGAATGGGCTGTAGTAAACTATTCTTCTTTGTGGCTGTCTCGTGTGCTTGATTAGGTTTTCCCTTGGTTGTTAACCCAACCCGTGGCTGTCCTCACAAACTAGGAAATCATTGACGAGCGAGAGCTGCTCGTTCGGTGACAGAGTTAGGGAAAAAGGGGGGGTTCTCCGAGTCAACCATCCGACTGACTCCGTTCTTGTCTAAGGGAAAATATTGAACGGGACGGAAACCCGTAGGTTACATGGTAGCTGGACATTATTCTTGGCATGTGTCTGCTTTATGAAAAAGAGAACAGGCAAGAGGGGGTACAATGGGGTTTGTGCTTGAAGTAGGAGGATCGGCTTGCCTGGTCGATGTCAGGGTGGATAGGGTGCATGATGGGACACCAGGGAAAAAGGGAGCTTTTTAGTCAAATTCCACATTCCCTCCTTGTCCCATAGAAACCCTATTACAGAAATTCTCAATCAATTTCTATGTTCATCAGATCGTATACTTGTTCCTGTAACATGATCATTTCATTTTTCTTTCCTCTGTTACGTGGACGAGGAGTACAGGAAGTGGCACACAGTCCACAAAGGGCGGGCCACACTGGACTCAGAGGCAACAGGTGAAGATAGTGGCCAAAACGAGGCCCAGGACTGTTAGTGCCTTCCACCCCCAGGTGGACAGGAGGTCCCAAAACCAGCTGGTCAGGGACCATATGCCGGTGTCCATATCCAATTTGTCGGATAGAACATGAAGGCGGGAGATAGCAGAATAAACTGATGGGGCGTTGTCGGGAATAAATACACAATAACTGGACCCTATTACCTTACACACACCACCACGGTCGGCTAACAGGACATCTAAAACTATACGGTGCTGTAGTGTCATGAGCCTGTCTGCAGCGACCTCAGCTGTAATGTTATTTAAGGCGCCAGTTGTTTCGTCTATGGCGGCCTGAACTACACGGGTTAGTTGCCGGATGTGGCGACTATTTGCCATAGGTCCCCAGAAAGGGAGAAAACCTTTAAAAGTCTCCTACTTCTTGTCCTGTAGTATCTTCTGCATCTATGACCCCCCTTCGTTGTCTTCTAACTTGGGTCAGAGGGTCAATCAGGTGGTAATTGGCGGGGGCTGTGTAAGTCGGTGGTAATAGGAATGCGATGTAGCACTTTCCAGACCAGCCTTGGGGCAACCAGGTGCGTGCATGGGGTCCACAAATGAAATAGGTGTTTGGGGCAGTTACTATGGTCGGAAAATCGGGAGCGGGCAGTGTGTATGTCCTGTCACACTCGCTGTTCCCCATTACTTCTCCTTTTCCCTTCCCCCTTATGCAAAACCGGCCGTTTTGCGGTACTACCCAACCTCCTTGATCTGTCCGTCTTTGATCGACGGAAAACATTTCCCTGAAGGAAGCAATGTCATGGAACTGAGAGTAACTGATATTTTCGTGATCTTCGGCCCTCCCCCAGGTGACAGTGAGATCCACCATTTTAGAAACAGCCTTTACTATTTTGGTCTTTACCTCGTTCCAATTACTTTCGTTTTTCAATTTGGTCGGGGGAATGTTTCTGACGGAGGCAGAGAATATCATGGCTAAGGCATAGGCGGATCCTGAATAACCAAACGGGAGGGAGAAAAAAAGCATTCCCTTATGTACGGAATGTGGCATCAAGCCACAAACCCAACAGTTGGTCTTGTTGACTATGAGCTGGTGTTTATAGAGGGTGGAAATGAATGTATTATTTATAAATTCCTTTCTTCTGTCCTCGAGGTGTGGGGGAAGATCAACATAGGAATGCATAGTGGTATTCTTTACAAGTGTGTAAGAATGTGGAGGGAAAACTGTACATAAGATCCATCTCAGGCAGGCTGCTACACAGCAAACAAGTAACATTGTGAACAGAAAAATCGAGAACCTGCTATGCAGTAATTTTACATAATTAGTCTTTTTCCATTGACGCACCGCGTCATTTCTCCTCATGATGTCTATGGATTTAATATCAAGATGTGTCTGAACACGAGATCAAAACGTCTCCCAGCAGCTGCTTCACCAAGAGCTTGTTCCTGGGCTTAATTAGCCACCGGTGCGTTATGATCAGGTGCAATGTGTCTTTAGTCTGTTTTTGGTGGGATCGCAGCCGCGATCTGTATTCCTGTTGAGGAGTGAGTTCTGGAATTGGTGAAATTATATCCGGGACGTTGGTAGCTGTTGAACAAGGCACAGTGTCTGTGGGTGTAGGTCCAAAATATTTCCGACAGTGGCTAGCGTGGAGCCATCCTTTGCGTCCTTCCACTTTGACGGCGGTCCTCGTAGTTAGGAGGACCAGCTTAGGAGCTGTCCATCTCTTCTCCAGGGTGCTGGTACGATCGAAATTTCTGATCAATATCCAATCGCCGGGCCTGATGGCGTGTTCTCCAGGCGTGGTGAGGTCTGGAAATGCTGCTGTGACCTGTGAACGACAAGATTGGAGTGCAGACATCAAGGAAGCCAGGTAATCTGTCAACATATTAGAATCAATGTCAGTCAGTTTTCTAGGAGAAGGGACACCCCAGATGTTGGGAGGTCTCCCGAATGTTATTTCGAAAGGGGACAGTCCCGTCCGGGAATGTGCCACCATTCGCATATAAAAGAGAGCGACCGGGAGGGCAGTGACCCAGTCTATCCCTTTTTCTGCACATATTTTGGCTAGTTTTGTCTTCAAGGTCTGGTTGTGCCGCTCGACTAGGCCTGCTGCTTGAGGGTGTCGGACACAATGGAATCTCCAGGAATATCCCAATAAAAGAAAAACAGCCTCCATCAATTTGGAGGAGAAAGGCTGTCCATTGTCCGAATAAATGACCCTTGGTAACCCATATCTGGGGAAGAATTCTCGCACTAATTGCTTAGCTGTTGTCTGGGCACCATAGTCTGGGACGGGATATGCTTCAGTCCATCGTGTCAGTGTACACACTACCACTAGCACATATTTGTACCCTCTACATCTGTCCATCTGAATATAATCCATTTGGAGGACTTCGAAGGGATGATCAGGAGGCTGGAATCCACCTTGTTCTACTGACACACCTTTACCAGGATTAAATTGGCAACATATCATGCAAGTTTTTACTTTTTGTTTGGCTGCAGATCTCAGATGTTTGTTAAACCAGATATTCCGTAAACTATCCAGCATACCTTTCTCGCCTAGGTGGGCGGGGCTATGGGCCGTGTCAATTATGACTTGTACCATGGAATCAGGGAGAAACCACACTGTTCGGTCTTTGGTCATCCAACCTTGATCTGTCTGGACCCCTCCTTGTTCAGCCCATTTCTTTATTTCATCTGAGGTGGCATGTGTCTGTATGTCTAGCACATCTTTCAAGGGGTCTCTCACTACCATAGTGACAGTCTGTGTTAGTACCTGAGAGTCTGATGTGTTCACTGGACTCTGGGCTGTCTGTTTAGCAGTTCGGTCCGCTAAGTCATTTCCTTTGGATATGGTGTCTGTAGCTTTGGTATGTGCTTTGCATTTCAGAATAGCTATGGCTGTAGGTAGGTGTATGGCATCTAGTAGGGCTTGAATCAGGGGACCATGTTGTATTTTGGCCCCATGTGAGGTAAGGAAACCTCGTTCCTGCCACAACACTCCAAAATTGTGAACTACACCGAATGCATATTGGGAATCGGTATAGATGTTCACTTTCAATTGTTTTGCCCATATGCAGGCCTGTGTCAGAGCGATGAGCTCCGCTGCTTGAGCTGACAGAATGTCAATTCTTTGGGTCTCTATAACTTTACAGTCCGTTGTTACTGCATAGGCTGCTAGTAACTCTCCAGCACTTGTCCTCATGCACGATCCATCCACATAGAGTGTTACATCAGGATCTGGGAGTGCAACATCTGTTAGGTCTTGTCTTGGTTTTGTCACTACGTCGATCATTTCCACACAGTCATGTTGTGGCGTGTCATCTGAGCTTGAGAGCAAAAGGGTAGCAGGATTCAATACGTTGCATCGTCTGATCTCTATGTGTGGCTGAAAGAGCGTTAGTTCGTATCCTGTCAGTCTTGCTACAGTCAGGTGTTGTGTCTGAGTTCTGTTCAGAAGGACTTCCACAGCATGTGGTACTTGTACTATCAGGGGATGTCCTAACACTATTGAGTCACTTTGTCTTATGGCCAGGGCTGTAGCCGCAACGGATTTCAGACATGCAGGCAAAGCTTGTGCTACGGGGTCCAATGTGCTAGAAAAATAAGCACAGGGTCTGTTTCTTCCTGCTTGGTCTTGTGTGAGGACGGATAGTGCTGTTCTGTCACGTTCTGTCACGAACAGGGTAAAAGGCTTGCTATAGTTTGGAGTGGCCAGAACTGGTGCTTGACACAGAGCTAGTTTCAGAGCTTCAAATGCTTGGGAGTGTTCTGATGTCCAAGGGAGAGTTGTATGAGTGGCTGCTTCCACTGTGGTTAACTGTATGAGTGGCTTGACTATGTGGGCATACTGAGGGATCCATTGTCTGCAATATGAAGTGAGACCAATGAATGCGCGGACTTCTTTCTGTGACTTTGGCTGTGAAATTGTCGAAATCAATTGGATTCGTTCTTGTGTTAGTTGCCTACCCTCTTTCGACAGCAAATGTCCTAAGTAAGCGATTTCTGTGCGCAGAACTGTAATTTTGAGGGAGACACCTTGTGACCTTTGTCTGTCAGGAAATGTAGGACTGTGAGAGATGCTTTTTCACATTCTGGTTCTGTCCTTGCAGTGACGAGGATGTCATCTACATACTGTATCAACGCTGTGTTGGCAGGCATATTGATACTGTCAAGTTGTCTTTTTAGTGCTTGGCTGTAGATGCTTGGACTTTCTGTAAAGCCTTGGGGAGCTCTAGTGAACCTGAAGCTTCGTCCTTCTAAACTGAATCCGAAAAGATATTGACTGTCGGGATGTATAGGAATGCTGAAAAACGCATTCTTCAAGTCGATGACTGTGAAAAATGCAGCTTCGGGATCTATGGCAGTCAATAGTGAAGAAATATCTGGGACCACCGGATATTGTGGGATCACACATTTGTTCAGTTCTCGGAGATCAACCACCAGTCGGTAGACCGGGGGTGCCTGAGGATCAGTCCTTTTAAGGACCGGAAGAACTGGAGAATTGCAAACATTTGAATCAGTCTCGATCACCACACCATGCTCTATGAGTTCTTGGATTATTTTTAGTAAGGCTTGTTCAGCCTCAGGTGGAATCTTATATTGTCGTATACGGGGTAAGACTACACCCTCCTTGAGTGTGACTTGATGTGGGGTGATGTCCATGTAACCAACATCAGTCAAGCTTTTTGCCCACAAATGTTGCGGGATGTCTTTTAGTCTGGGGTCGAATTCTTTGACTGTGAAATGTCCTTTGAAATCTCGTAGGAACAATTTTACTCCTTCCGGTGAACAGCATATTACCGCTCCTAGTTCTTTGAGTGTCTTGATACCTAGTAAATTCTCTGGGCACGTTTCTGTAAGGACCAAATCAGTAGTGCGTGTCAGAGGACCCACTCCTAAAGAGACTTGTTCAGATACTTTGTTTATGATCGGTTTTCCTGAAAAGCCCAGAGATATATTATGTGAGCCAGAGAGAGGAACCTCTGGGACTTCCTTATGACTTATGGTAGTCCTACTCGCCCCCGTGTCTATGAGGAATTTTCTGTCTTGTCCCAGTAAGTGAGCTTGTACATATAGACCTTTCTGATCTACTGGAACTGGAATAAGGGGCAAGTCACTTTCTCTCTCAAGGCTGTCTCATGCACACGGTTCAAACTCGGGGTAATCTGATTGGGCGTATTGGTACATCTGTGTGGTAGCATTAGCGGGCTTCTGAACCTGTGGCGGCGTAATGGTCTGAGGCTGCTGAGTGTTACCTGGTCTAGGAGTGTGTGGGCGTTCTTTCGTCCTTCCTGTCGCTATGTTATGTTTCAGAACTGGACATTCCTTCACAAAATGGCCCTGTTGCTTGCAGTAGTTACAAGTACCTTTATTGGCCCCCACATTACCTTTGGGGCCCGTATTTACTGGTGCCGTCTGTGCAACCAGTACCTTCATTTTTGTGTCTTTTACCCTTTTCTTTTCCTGTTCCTGTTCTTCCCTTATTCTGTTGTGGTGGTACTGTAACATCTGTAACATTTGTGAAGGACTATTTGCTTGCCAGGTACTCTCAACTTTCAACACTCTATTCCTGATGGAAGGTAAGGCGTTGTCCACCAATTTGGACACAAAAAGATGAGGATATGCCTCGCTGCTATGTGCGAGACCACTATTTATAGAAAAACATTTCTCTAATCTGGTGTAGTAATCACACGTATCCTCGTCTGGCTTTTGTTTACAGGCAGAAATGGCATCCCAATCTTCCTTTTTCGTTGTCAACAACAGAGGCAAGACCTGTATGAGGAGACTGGGCAGTTCTCTTACGCGCTCACCTAAACCTTCACCTGGTTTTCTGTCTGTCTCTTCTTGTTCCAGGGCAGTCCACGTGATCTTTTTACCACCCACCTCCCAATCCTTTTCCTTCAATTTGTCAAATATACCTGTAGGTAAAATTACTTTAAGGAGTATTATTATATCTGGATATGTAAAACTACCCATTTGGAGGATGTCTTTTAACTCTCTATGGAATCCTCCGGGATCTTTTCCGTGAGAGGGCACCATCTTTTTCATTTCCATTATCTCTAACTTGGTGAGGGGAGTATACACATGTATTCGTTGCAGTGTACCATCTGGCTGGGGTATGGGGTGGACTTCTCGTAAAGGATATTGGCCTATACCGTAAGGTTCATGATCTGATGAGGCTAAAGTAAGTTGCAGGAAACGGAGGCGCAGGTCCAGAATGGTGTTGATCAATTCCGGTCCCCGAGACCTCCATCTATCTGTCACTACTTCCTGAAACAATTTGTATAGCTTGTCTGGTCGGTGGGAGTTATTCTCGTATAAGGTAGCCAGGTGTTGGACCATATAAATACCTGCTAGTCGTTGTTCTGCTCGGGGAAGAGCCAAGAACATTTGCGCTACTATATCTGGTCCATATACTCGGTGCTGTGATATCCAATGGGTGGCAGACCGGGCCAATTCTTTTTCTTGCTGTGTAAGGGGAGGCTCATTGTCCATCCATTCATCTAGGGCTCTTTCCGTGGACTGAAAAAGATCTTCCGAAGAAGGATCTAATCTTTTAATTTTCAGCGACATTCGTGGGGTTCGCCACTTGGAGCCAGGACAATGTCGCACTACACCCAGGAAATTCATTTTATCTAGTGTCGGGCTATCATCTTCCTCTGAGTCGTCCTCTTGTGTGACTTTCTCAGAGTGAATAGTGACAATTTTCTTAACCAGTCTTTTAGTTATTTTGTCAATCTGATGTCCCAGATCGTGTGCTCCTCGGTGTATCTGATCGCTAAGATCTATTAACTCAGAGTCTACGCTTCCATTACCCGGGTCTAGTTCCCGGATCAGACCATTTATGATGAACCGCAGGAGCAGTCCTCTGATGGGAACTTTTCTGTTCTTCATGACCTGGACCAGAGTATCCGGACCTTCACCTATCCGTATGAATTCGTAAACTCTATCCAAATGCTTCGTTATATCAGGGACCTTTTGGAGTTGACCCTCGGCTAGTCTTAATCTCGCTGATATCGTGGCCATTGAGCCATTACCGGGTTCGGGGTCGTAAGGACACTCAAGAGGAGGGACATCATCTTTATCCTCAGCCCCGTTCCCGGACACTCCTAAATCAGAGGTAGAACCGCCGGTTACTAGTTCAGGAGCACGTATGGACGGGCGTGTTCTAGGCATGTTTACATAAGCGGGGGTGGTTCGGATAGATAGGCAGGGAGGAAATTTTCGGGAGCAGTGGGAATCACTTTCACCGGGGACTTGGGGTGTTCTTCTACAATTTCTTCAGACAAAAGGGGATAAATACCAGTAACAAGGGCGTTTCTCTCTCTCTCTACCTGTTCAGCTAAAACTTTCTCACCTTCTTCCTGTAATTGCTTTTCTTTAGCCTGTTCCGACATTCTCTTACTTTTCTCGACTTTCCCTAGTTCTTTCTGGGCCCTCCTATGCGCTTCCTTACGCCATAACTCAATGGCTTCTGTCTGTGAGGGCCTCACCTTTCTTTTCCATAACTCTTCCTCCACTCTCATAATGCATTCTATATCCCATGTACCTGTGGCAGGCCATCTATACGCCATCTCTAATTTCTCGGTATAGTCTACCCAAAGGTCTAAAAACAATATGGCACTCAATCCATGCTTGTTGTACATGAAATATCCAGGAGTGTCCCTAGGCGGGACTTTAACTGGTTTTTCTAACAGATTCTTTTTGGTGCCAATTGCACGTAATTTGGAAAACAGAGGCATTCTTAAACTCAACAAATTACGATTTAAAAAACTTGGAATATACAAAAAGAAAACGAACACTTTATACACTAGAATATAGTGCAACCATACCGGTTTCACGAATGAAACCCGTCTTTACCGTTTTCCCAAAATGGAACCCGTCTTTATACTATCTCAGTGGTACTCACCAAGAAGCAAAACTTGAAGACCTGGTCATCGGACTCTTGACGCCTGCGCAGGAATTCGGGGCTCAAAAGACCTCGGACTCGGCACTCTCACTAGTCGGGCTCTGGGTTGGGACGCTCCGCGATCTTCTTCACCGCCTCGTGTGGATGATCAGTCGCAGTCTGCCTCCTCCTTGTCTCGAGGGAGTTAGCGGGAACACTCCGCTGTTGTGCACTTGAAGTCCGTCGAAAGTATGGAAAGGGGCAAGGACCCGACTTACATCGCCGGCGCGTAGGGAAGAGGGAGCGTCCCTTTTCAGGCGCCAATTAATGTGGTAAATAAAAAGCTAGTTATTTACGCCGTTCGGAATTTCTATAATTACCCAAGAAAATGGTAATGCATAAAATGAGGAGCAGAGTCCGTGGTCTTCGAGTTGAAAGGGTTTTATTCCAGAACTCGAGTTAAGGGAGAGCTCCTTCACCAAGCGGGTTCAGGAGTAGTCTACTTTGCTTGAAACATAACAGCACTTATATACAGTACGAGTACAATCAAAAAGAAGGAGTTTCCCTTCGACTCGATTCAATCATTCATGATGTAATCATACAGAAAACATAGCATACTTGTTCTCGTTTAAAGGATAACCTGAATAGCATTCACACATAAACAAACATATTGCATCGGGACGATTGTGGTGGCATGTTACAGAGTTGCTGGTATCTGAGGACAGAGAATCGAGGCATTGTCATAGGGTAATTTCTGTCGGAAAGGTAAAGAGGATGAGGCATTGTGCGTTCTTTACTTCGTACACAAGGTTGGTGATGTCTCACAATTGTATGTGTGTGCAGCGGGGAAGAAGGAGAATGGGCTGTAGTAAACTATTCTTCTTCGTGGCTGTCTCGTGTGCTTGATTAGGTTTTCCCTTGGTTGTTAACCCAACCCGTGGCTGTCCTCGCAAACTAGGAAATCATTGACGAGCGAGAGCTGCTCGTTTGGTGACAGAGTTAGGGAAAAAGGGGGGGTTCTCCGAGTCAACCATCCGACTGACTCCGTTCTTGTCTAAGGGAAAATATTGAACGGGACGGAAACCCGTAGGTTACATGGTAGCTGGACATTATTCTTGGCATGTGTCAGCTTTACGAAAAAGAGAGCAGGCAAGAGGGGGTACAACGGGGTTTGTGCTTGAAGTAGGAGGATCGGCTTGCCTGGTGGATGTCCGGGTAGATAGAGTGCATGATGGGACACCAGGGAAAAAGGGAGCTTTTTAGTCAAATTCCACAGTACGGGCAGTATTTTCGTGATAAAACAGCCCATTGCATGAAAATTTGGACTTAACATTGAGTGGAATGTCTAACGAACAGGAACAGGAGATGGCAGCAGAGGAACTTTTTCTCAATCTATCCAAAGTGCCAATAGGAGGAGGAGGCAGTAAGACTAACGATATTATCAGTAATAATGATGTCAAAAGTCTTATGAAAGCATTAGAGAAGAACAGTCATAGTGAACTCACCAAAAGGTGGGAGATCAAATCGCTCAGGCAATATCACAAAGTGGGAAGGATCCCTAGAGGCCTAAGGATAATGTTAGCACCGAGCTTTGACAGCCCTAATGCACTCCTTTTGTAGGAGTGGGCCGAAAGTAATTTGGAGGCGTCAGTGCGCCTGGTATGTTTGTTGGTAGAATATGCCAAGATTGATTGTGACAAAAATATGGAGGAAATTTTAAGGATAAATAATGAACTAAGTAAACCGGAAAACACAAACGTAGTAAGGAGTACATTGACAAGAGTATTAAAGATATAAAGGACCGCCTAAGGAAACAGGAGGAAGTGATAAAAACTAGGAAGGCGTTTAAATTTGCCCGGGACAAACAGGATTATGAACAGGGGCACATTTTTACGTTTGCACGCAAGTTCGACAACCTGCGAAAATAAAAGGGCAGTTTTATCAACAAATTAGCGGCAAATTTAAGAAAATCTATCTACCTTGGATGCTAGCATTGCCCCAAGTGAGGGGGAGTCGGATGACAGTAACCCTGGTTCAGAGCGAGTGGATTTGGGCCAATTAATACTAGAAGAGGAACTGGACTACATCAGAATGGAACGCAAGTCGTCATTACGGCCGTTCAATCCAAACGCCTCCACAAACAAAGGCCAAATGCAAGGAGGCATGAACTAAGGAAATGCCTCAGGAACAAGGGGAAGGTGGCAACAAAATCGCTATTGGAAGAAGACCAAACAATAGACGATAACACCATTGTCAACCTTACGAACATTGACCTAAATCAAGCTGAGAAACAATTTCTGGCGGTAGGTTTGTCTTTCTGCCCTGAAAGCAACTTTGGATACTGTACCACTCGTATTGATGTATATAAATTCAATAGCAAGATCAAGTTAAGAAAATACTTCACTATAAAAAATAATTTGGAGCATGTAACCAAAAATAGGCAAGAGAGCCATGTTAATACCAACATACAAGGATTACAAGTCAAAGATATGTCTCTTGTTCAGACCTTACATGCCACATATGAAGAAGACATCCAGATGTGCAGTACACAAGAGGTAGCAGAGGCAGAGGGAATCACTATAACCAAACCAGGACACAGACCTTTCAAGCCAGTTTCGACATGTGTCCCTACAATGCCACGTGATGCTATTGATATCTACCATGATCGCGTCATAGAGGAATTGAAAAAGTTACAACATAGAACCAAGGCACAGCAAATCCCACCTAATGATCAAATGAAACAGTACACATTATTGATGAATAAAGTAAAGAAGAACAACACCATTGTTATCAATAAATTGGACAATGGGGGCAATGTTGTGCTATGGGACAAGAAGGATTACATCAAAGAGGCATATCGATATCTCACTGATGGGGCATTTTACAACAAAAAAATAATATGACACAAGTAAGAACAATACAAAAGAATTATAAGGATGAATTGAGTGAATGGAGAAAAGAAGGTCTCATTTCAATAGATGAGTTTATGTTTCTCAGTAAGGATTTTCCAGTTTTACTGAACATTTATTTCATACCGAAGGTACATAAAAACGAATTACCTATTCCAGGAAGACCTATTGTTTTGTCCATTAACAGTATCTTTGAGAATACATCTAAATATGTTGACTTTTACCTCCAAGAGCTTGTCACTAATTTACCAGCATACATTAAGGACACCACAGTTTTTCTGTTTCAACTGAAACACTTGGAGTGGTCAGATGAGTACCTTTTCCTTACCATGGATATTACTGCTTTATATACAAGCATTGCGAACTCAGACGGATTGAGAGCTGTGGAATATTTTTTGCCCCCGTTCCTTCGCCCAAGTTCCTACCTGATGATGATCCGCATATATCCTCAATGGATCGTAATGCCGTCGACACTTTAAACACCTTATACGCCCAACATTTTCGATTACTACGCTGTAAAGGTGTTCCTTGTGATTTGTTCTCCTGACACTGTGTACTGTTTCTAAGTAACAAACCAAAAGCTTTGCCTGAGTCCCCTGTTGTTCTTTTCTCCCTTGTTGTTTAATTAACTATAAGTAAATATTAGACCTCTGTCCTGCTGGACATGTCCACTTAATATAGCAACGATTGAGTCTATATTCATTACTTGGTCTCCTATTTTCGCACCTTTCTAGGGACCACTGTTGTTTAAAATAATTGATTCCCAAGGTCCCTGGTCGACTTTTCTTGGGTCCCCGTGTTGTTTTATAATATGTTTGATAATGCAGTATTTCAGCAATTAGGAGTGGCTGTGGGGGCATGCTTCTCCCCCAGTTACGCAGGGCTCCATGTGGGCTGGTGCGAGGAGCATGTCCTCAGGTCACGCATGCCTCAATATGGTCTAAGCATGTAGGTAAGTACTGGCAGTATATTGATGATATTTCTGTTGTATGGCATGGGACGGAAGATCCGGCCAGTCGATTTGTTGAAACTATCAATGACAATGATCTAAACCTGCATTTCACTACCAATATAGACGCCAATTTTGCAAATTTTCTTCACATCAAGGTACAAGTAGTGCAGGGCTATGTAAAAACTTGCCTATACAGGAAGCTCTCATCAGGCAACACTGTGCTACATTCGGTGAGTTTTCACCTCCAGCACACAATAGCGAGTAAACTGTACAGAGAATTTATTCGCATACATAGGGCATGTAGCACACCAGAAGCCCAAACGCATCATCAAATGGAGGTTACAAAGAGATTGGAAGCCTGGGGATATGAATCTGGTAGATTGGATGTTGCCATGAGAAAGGCAAACACCCTGGATCGAGCAGTTTTACTTGACCCCAACAGGCGTGTAACATCAGCCGGTAAGTTTCTAAGTGACACCAAGACAGTGACATTGTAGGATTGAGGCTTATCACAGGCTATAGTAGACAAGCCAAAAGCATTAAAACTATCATCAAGAAGGAATGGCCTATTGTCCTGACCGATCAAACTTTAGAAGGGGTTCTCCCGACTACTCCCACAGTTACTTTTAGAAGAGCGTATTCTATGCGCAGTGACTTAGTGAGGAAGAAACTAATAAAAAAGAAAATTGGTTGTCCCCCCCCCCCGAAAGGGTTTCTTAAGAGCAGTTCATTCAGAGCCTGTAAGTTTGGCACCAAAACAGCAACATATTTGACACCTTTCTCTGACAGACCTATCCCACTGAAAGCACACTACACTTGCAGAACGGAGTACTCTGTCTATGTACTTAAATGTAGCTGTAATTTGTGTTACCTGGGCAGCATGAAACTGCAAGTGCCTGTGCAGATTTTACAACATCTTCGTGCGATAGTGAACTCCGACCCAGCTTACCCGATGGCCAGGCACTTTAAAGCAATACACAACAATAACTTGAACTGTTTGCAATATTTTATAATAGATGCCGTGGCACAGAACAAGCGGGGAGGCAATAGGGGGAAAATGTTGCGCCAGCTCGAATCACGTTCTATAGTTGAGCTGGACACCAAGTCTCCTATGGGTTGGAATATCGGAAAAGACCTGTACAATTTTGTGTGAGAGAAGGAATTCAATTAGGCTCCTGTTTAAGGATATATCTGGGGAGCTGTCCCAAAGTAGAAATATATATGGATCCTAGAAATACTCCCACTTTCAGGATATTATGATGAATTGACTTTTAGCTTAATAAATTTGAGATTAAACTAATTTCACTGCCTTGTATTTTTCAGTAGGGTCAGGGGATTCCCAGTACACTTATCCCTCTGTGGAAAACGTGGTTCCTTTACTGGGGTCTTTAGTCTAGCTTATGAATATATATAATAAGGGTTTATACCTATTATTAATTGACATAATCTCTAGCTGACTGAGGATGTGAATAGGGATATAAGTTTACTTTTTACAAAAAGAACTGCCGCCAGTACACCTGGATTTTTATATTTTATTAGTTATTCCTTTTTGCACTTTTGCACACATATTGCACAATTTAGCACTTGAGGCGCTTTTGAACTATGACTGGCACTGTGCCTTTCCATTACAGAACCGCTATGGTATTTTTATTGAGATTCATAGTGAATTGATTAGCGTATTTACACATGTTTCATGCTTTGTTTGCACACAACAATGTATTTGTACTACGTTTAACAAAATAATGCCCGTTTTGCACATTTGCGTCCTTTGCACATATTCTATTGTTTTTAAAAGAAACAAGTTACATATTTATTAGTTTTACCCATTGCCAATACAAGTAGATGTATGAAATTGATGACATTTATATTGCACTTTGCACTTTCATTAATATGGCCTTGGGTTAAAAGTTAATAGCGTGAGGATGACCGATGCATAATATGGCAACATATATAAACATCGAGTGTAAACAAAAGGATTAACATAACCGGAGAAATAACATATGAATGGAATGTTCTTAAATGTATTGTATGATGTGTGTGATGTGTATTTATGTATCGATAGGAATACTTTAATATGCAAAATTCTTATATGAATAAGGATGTGTTCTGTAAGCACGATACATATACACATATTATTTGTATCTATGTTTAGCAGGGCCTCATTATGTCATTGTAAGCGCCAATGATTTTCCTTTAAATATCCGTTTCTGATACCCGTTTTCATGTGATCAAGGACACCGTCTTGTGTCTGAAACACGTCAGAGACAGCACCGTTTTTCATTCACTGCATAAATAAAAAAAATCTGACATTAGCTATATACTGAGTCCGTGTTCCTGTCTGTGCACCAATGCACTTGAGAGTTTTGTTGTGGATATGTATATGTATATATATTCCACACATAGCGGGATGCAGCGAAAAGCAAATCCACGAGCACACTCGATCGGGTTAAAGATTTTATTTTTCCTTGACAAAAAGACGTGTTTGGACCACATCCATGGTCTTGATCTCCTGATATAGATATATATATATATATATATATATATATATATATATATATATATATATATATATATATATATATATATATATATATATATATATATATATATATATATATATATATATATATATATATATATATATATATATATATTGTCCAAAGAACCACCGTTTAGAAAGTGCACATGCAAACAGGAATTGACAGCACCGGCTTCACCTCCACAAAACAATTTTTATTCGCCTTACGCGTTTCAGAGCGTGTCTGCTCCTTGGTCACAGGCATATCTTAAAGTGGCGCAGCAAGTAGTCAGAGAGGCTTTTAAACAGCATGCACATATAACACGCCCTCCCAAGGGTGGCAGATGATCCCAGTTAGTACTGCATGCTGGTATTTGTAGTCGTACTTGTCCTTTAGTAGGTTACTTTAAGCCTCCTCGACATTTTTAATTACCTTTAGTGGGTGCTGCTTGCACTGGTATTCACAATTATTTCCAACCTCCAGTAGGTTTCTTTAGAAGGAGTTGACGTCTTTTGTGTTTCGAGTCCGATTTACTGTTTGCCCCAGTTGAAGACTTCAGCAGTTCTGTGTCTCCAGGGTCCCGTGTTTAAGAAGATAGGTGGTGCAACCTTCACGGCCCGGTTTAGCCGTTAAATGTTTGTTGTCCAAAGAACCACCGTTTAGAAAGTGCACACGCAAACAGGAATTGACAGCACCGGCTTCACCTCCACAAAACAATTTTTATTCGCCTTACGCGTTTCAGAGCGTGTCTGCTCCTTGGTCACAGGCATATCTTAAAGTGGCGCAGCAAGTAGTCAGAGAGGCTTTTAAACAGCATGCACATATAACACGCCCTCCCAAGGGTGGCAGATTATCCCAGTTAGTACTGCATGCTGGTATTTGTAGTCGTACTTGTCCTTTAGTAGGTTACTTTAAGCCTCCTCAACATTTTTAATTACCTTTAGTGGGTGCTGCTTGCACTGGTATTCACGATTATTTCCAACCTCCAGTAGGTTTCTTTAGAAGGAGTTGCCGTCTTTTGTGTTTCGAGTCCGATTTACTGTTTGCCCCAGTTGAAGACTTGAGCAGTTCTGTGTCTCCAGGGTCCCGTGTTTAAGAAGATAGGTGGTGCAACCTTCACGGCCCGGTTTAGCCGTTAAATGTTTGTTGTCCAAAGAACCACCGTTTAGAAAGTGCACACGCAAACAGGAATTGACAGCACCGGCTTCACCTCCACAAAACAATTTTTATTCGCCTTACGCGTTTCAGAGCGTGTCTGCTCCTTGGTCACAGGCATATCTTAAAGTGGCGCAGCAAGTAGTCAGAGAGGCTTTTAAACAGCATGCACATATAACACGCCCTCCCAAGGGTGGCAGATGATCCCAGTTAGTACTGCATGCTGGTATTTGTAGTCGTACTTGTAACCTACTAAAGGACAAGTACGACTACAAATACCACTCTAAACAAGCATTGGTATAGCCAGTAGGTTGCGCCGTTTGGACCTTATAAGTGTTTGGCCATGCCGCATGTTATCCTGGGTGTTCTAGATTCATTCACCTCCTAAGGATCTTCACTACAGTGGCAGCAATAAATCTGGGCAAGCTGACCCCAGTCAAACATGCAGAGCCAGAGCATGTATGACTCGATTACAAAGCGCTGCTGGCTGAAAGTAAGCATGCATGCGTTCTTCAGAACTACAATGAGTATGAAGATAGGGGTAAATGTCAGCTCTTCCCCTTGCCCATTACATTCAAGGTGGACTTTGAAAAGTAAATTAAAGGCCTGATGATTTGAGGTTAAACACAGTAGTGATGGGACACAGCTAACTGTTAAATAATGGACATTATTAAAAGTATTTAACTTGTACCAAGAGAGCTAACTGCCTATCACTGTCACCAGAGAAGGCTAAATTCAGCCCTGAGAATGTTCCCAGGTCCCTGTCTGACTAGGTGCTCCAGTCCAGGTTTTTGATTTGCATTGTGAGACTTGTAGTCCTTTTTTATCCTATTCTAAATCATAACGATAATCCCATAATGCAAAGAAAAAAACCTGGAGCGGACCAGTCCGTCACTGAAGAGTGGGAGGGAGAGAATGTCACAGTGGAGTGGAGGAGGACAGCCCTGGGGAAGCAGGCTTTACCGCCGGAGCCTGAGGCTTGCTTTAAGCGAATAAAAAATACATTACGAAAGTGGCTGCTAAACACACTGACGCCTAAGCCCAGCAGGAGAGAGGCTGTGGCATAATCTCCAGAGCTGCTGAAATCACCATAAGGGTTGTCTAGATTAGTGCTACGTGCTTCACTTAAATAAGTGTGCACCATATACTAAGCCAGCCTCCTACATTGAGTATCTTTGAGATTTTTGCGAAATAAGATACTGAGACATTTCTTCTTGTCAGGGTTCCAGGAAAGACCATTGTCAACAAAAGGTGCCTTAAAATAGAACTTATTCAAAGGCATCACTTCAGATTTTACTATATTGAGTTTGTAACCTGATACTTCCGAATATGCTTTTAGTACTTCAAAGATAAAGGGGAGCAATGTTTCTGGTTTAGAAATATAAAGAAGGATGTCATCCATGTAACTCGTAAGTTTAATATGGACCTTATTTAGCTGAAAGCTGGAAAAGGAAACCGAGTATTTCAGTCTGTATAGAAAAGGTTCAAGTGCAAGATTAAAAAGCATGGGAGAAAGAGGGCATCCCTGCTGAGTGTCCCTGAGTAGAGAAAAGTAGGAGGATTGAATACTGTTGACCAAAACAGACAAGCAAAAGGAGGAATAAAGTAAGGAAATCAACTGAAGAAATCTAGGGCCAAACCTGTGCCAGTGAAGAGCATATATGAGAAAGTCCAAGTCTACTCTGTCAAAAGCCTTTTCAGCATCTAGGGCCACAGCTGCCAGGGAATGTTTAACTGCTTACTGAGGATGTTTTAAAAGACTTCAATTATATGTTATATTCTTATTTTTAACAAAGCCTGTTCTATATCTACTAATTCTCGTAATAAATTTATCAAGACGGATGGCCAGCACTTTAGCGAACATCTTACAATCCGTATTTATTGGGGAAATGGGATGATAATTATTGCATTAAGAGGGATTTCTGTCTTTCTTATCATATCATAGCCTCCGTGAAAGATTCGGCTGATTTAATCAATGAGAGGAAGTGAGTAATAAGCCTAAAGAGTTTAGAGAAAAGTAGTTTCGCGAACTGAAGGTAGAATTCGACCGTAAACCCATCTGGTTCTGGTGCTTTGCCAATCGGAAGTCATTTATCTGCAGAAAACAGTTCTTCCAATCATAGTGGGACCTCGAGAGAAGTCAGATCAATTTGGAAGGTCTGACGCATGGTAGAATGGAATAAGAATGAAGAGAGGGATTTTTCAAAAGGCTTGACTTCTGGATATATAAAGTGATCAACAAAACAGCTTGTTATGTCGGAATCGTGGAAATGTTTAATACCATGAGTTAGTGATAGAGGCAATAGGGTTTTTTTCTTTCCTACTTTTAAGGTAGTAGCTAAAACAGTCTCCGTTTTATTACTTCCTCCATAAGATCTGTATTTAATCTTAAGAGTACCACATGCCTTTTATGTAGTGGAATTATTCAATAGAATTTTGGCTGCCACCAACTCACCAAGATCTGTTTTATTATTGTTAGACGTAAAATACTTGTGCTCCAATCTCTTGATTTTGCTAAGAATGGAAACCAAAACCTTTTTCATAGCTTTCATTTATTGTAAAGATAGCTAATAATAAAACCACTGGATGAGGCTTTAAAAGCATCCCAAACAATGTGTAAAAAAGATTCCCCTATATCGTTAAAGATGAAATACTCATCAACAAACACCTCATAAGAAGTAATAAAGTCCTTATCAGAAATTAAGTGCTTGTTAAACCTCCAACAGGATCTGCGTAAAGGATTGCGGAGATCATCTAAATCAGTAGACACAGGAGCATAGTCTGATATTAAAACTGGACCTATTGCGGAACTAACTAGGTATTGGGTAAGGTTTTTGCTAAAGTAAACATAATCTATCCTAGTCTGTGTTTTATGAGGGGCAGAATAGAAATAAAACTCTTGAAAGGACGGGTGAACCTGTCTCAAGGAATTTGAATGGGTGTTATATTTAATAGCATGCACAAATGCTTTATGGGTTTTGTGTAGCAGAAATATTGTAGATTATTCTTGATCTAGAAAGGAGTCCATAATTTGATTACAGTCTCCTCCTAAGATTAAGTTTTACTTGAAATTTTGAGTGGCCAAATGTGAGATAAGCTTCCAAAAATAAATATCAGTGTTAGTGCGACCATAGACATTTAGAATCGTGAAAAGGATACCATCAATATTAAGACTTACCAAAACCCAACGACCTTCCTTGTCATTTTCCTGGGAAACAAGGAAAATATTCAAACCTTTGTGACATAGAATGGCTACCCTATTTTGCAGTGTGTGGCCGGGGAACAGAAAAGATCATCTACCTATTGTTTTTTAAGCTTGTTAATGTCCTCTTCAGTGAGATGTGTTTCTTGAAATAATGCGAGCTGGCAGCGCAATCTAGATAAGTGAGAGAGAGCCCGCAGGTTTTTAATGGGGTTTTTCAAAAACATAACATTCCAGGTTGGAGCGGGCTTGCTTGTTTGGCTGCAGAGAGAATGCACATTAAATCAGTGTGCTGCTAAAAAATAATAATAATGCCTCTACGACTCTGGTGTGAAGATGTAGCAGATTATTTGGGGCTCAGCTGATGGGCTTGTTGAATATTGAGGAGGCTGTGCTTATCTAGATGAACAATGGAAGGAATATTCTTTTGCAAAAAGGAGAACTTGTTGGGCCCCTCAGAATTCTTCAGGATTTCATAAAGTCTTAGATTTTTCCTCCGGTTTCTTTTTTCCAATTTTTCTATGGTATTTTGAAGCAATTCTATTTATTTTGTCAGACGAAATACTGCAGTGATTGAGCTCCTCCACATTAACGATTCATAGTTTGATAGCTGTGATACGTTGCTAGTGAGAGGACCATTTCTCCTCAGTGTGCATTTAGGAAGCATTTGTTTCCACAACAAAGGATTGTAAGGCTCTTATTTCCTCCATGATATCTTCTACGTTGAAAGAGGGGTGGAGGTTTAGATGGAGAGTCACAGTCTTACTTCTTGACTAATTTATTTATTTATTTTGAAAGTTTTATATAGCGCGAACAAGATCTTTGCAGATATCAGAGCGCTTTACAAGGGGGAGATGAAGTAATAGAATGTAATAGTTGAGGTAGTTATGTACAGGGTGCATAGTTACATAGGTAGGTCAAAAAACAAAAAACAAAAAAAAAAAACAAAAAAAAAACAGGAGGTAGATCATAGGTGAGGTAGTGTCAGTACAAGGTGCATAGTCAAACCGTTGCGCCAATAATATAAAAGTACAAAAGTAAGCATATACTTATTTAAGCGTGCTGCAAGTGTTTTTGGAGATAACATAAAGGTGGGCATAGTTGAGGTAGATGCGTGCAGGATGTATAGTCACACAGGTGCATCAGTAGTACAAAAGTAGGGATGGTTGAGGTGGTGTAGGTACAGTGTGCAAGTCAGACAGGTGCATCAATAATACATCAAAATACAAAGAGGGAACATATACAATCAAATAAGTCATAATACCAGTAGTACAAGTAGTACAAAGAGGGAACATATACAATCAAATAAGTCATAATACAAGTAGTACAAGTAGACCAAGGGGTCAGGCAGGTATTACGGAGCGGATTCATGAGAGCTACAGGATAATAGATCATGTGTATTTAGCCATGAGGATCGCTTTTACTTCTTTCTTAAACAGTTTGTTGGAGGAGATGAGCCTGGTTTCAGGAGGGAGTGAGTTCCAGATCCTGGGTGCCATTCCCGAAAAGGAGCGTTTATAGGTTTTTTCCTTCCTGAATCTTCGAGGTTTCAGCAGAAGATTGTTTGTACTTCTAGTAGTTCTAGAGCCACCCGAGATTGTCAGCTTTTGAGTGAGGTAGCTGGGCGAGTTGTGGTGTACAGCCTTGTGAGTCATGCAGGCGATTTTCAGATGTATTCTGGCTTCAAAAGGCAGCCAGTTCAGGGATTTAAAGTCAGGGGAAATATGCGAGTGTTTTTTTGAGCCAGTGATGAGTCTCGCTGCAGCGTTAAGGGACGCTCTAAGGGGTGCCGTTGTTGTTAGGGGGAGCCCGCAGAGGGCGGTGCTTCCGTATTCTATGTGCGGGATGACTATAGATTGTACTGCAGTTTGGAAGTCTTTGGCTGGAAGGAAGGCTTTAAGTTTCCTCAAGGTATTGATTTGGAAGTTCGCTCCTTTGGTTGCCTTGCTGATGTGCTGCTGCATGTTGAGATTGGCGTCAAGTGTTATGCCTAAGGATTTTGCTGAGTCTACGACGGTAGGTTGTACATTTAAAGCTGTTAACTGCTTAAGCCATGTTTGAGCCGTGGTGATTTTTGCAGGAGGTGAGATCAGGAGGAACTCAGTCTTCAGGGCATTGAGTTTGAGGTGATTCTCTGCAAGCCAGGATTGGGTGTTTCTGATCGTGGTGTTCAGAAGCATGATGTCCTTGGGGGATTGTATTTTGAGATAGAGTTGGGTGTCGTCGGCATACATGTGAAAGTGAACATTGGATGTCTGTAGCAAAGTAGTGAGAGGTTCCATAACTAGGTTGAACAGTGTAGGGGAGAGGTAGGATCCTTGGGGGACGCCTAGTGATACAGGTACCGGAGAGGACATCAGGTTGTTGCTTTTGAATCTTTGTGAGCGGTTGTGTAGAAAGGAGGTGAACCACTTGAGAACAGTCCCTGATATGCCCATTCTTGTGTTTAACAGTTCGAGTAAGTTCTCATGTTTAACTGTGTCGAATGCTGAGGAGAGATCCAGAAGGATGAGGAGGCAGGTTTCGTTTTGGTCTAGGATTTGGAGGGCGTCGTCCACTATGTGCGTCATGGCTGTTTCGGTACTGTGCCCTGCACGGAAGCCTGATTGATGAGCGTTGAGGAGATCAAACTTGTCTATGTGTTTAGTCAGTTGTAGCTGTACGCATTTTTCCAACAGTTTGGCGAGGGTGGGAATATTTGTAATAGGGCGGTAGTTGTTTAGATCAGTGGGGTCTGCTGTTGTTTTTTTTAGTAGAGGTGTGACTTGTCCGACTTTGAGGGCATCAGGGATGGATCCTTGTTGAAGAGAGCTATTGATGATTTTAGTCCAGAGTGGGAGGAGCAAAGGGGTAAAGTCTTTTACAGCGTTTGCAGGAAGGGGGTCAGTTAGGTGATTGGATGGTTTCAGGGTGCTGAGCAATCTGCCAATTTCTTCTTCGGAGTAGGTGCCAAAGGATGACCATGTAGCGTTGTTCTTTGGTTCAGGCGCTGCTGTGAGTTGGGGGTTGGAGTAAAGGATTGCGTCATTGAGGAGATCGCTTCTTATGTTGTCGCTTTTTTGGTTAAAGAAAGCAGAGAAGTCTTCACAGGAAGGTGTAATGCCCATGGTGCTGATTGTCTGGGGTTGTTCTTTGGATTGTGTTCTGATTAACTCAAACAATTTCCTTGGGTGGTTTTTTGCTTGGGTGAGCTGGAGGCTGAAGAAATCTCTTTTTGAGCGTTTTATTTTCCTGAAGTAGGCGTTTCTCTGCTTCTTCAGGCTTTTTAGGTGCAGTGCAGAGGGGTCTGACCTCCAAGTGCGCTCTGCCATTCGCATGGCCCGTCTATCTTCATTGAGGCTCCCGTCATACCATGGGTTGGAGATCTTGGACGAGACTCTTTTCAGTTGCATGGGTGCAGCCTCATTGATTATTGTGGACATAGCATTTAGATAGTGGTCAGTCAGGAGTTGAACGTCCGTAGCGCCGGACGGGGGAAGTAGTAGATTGCAGCTGTTAGGCGGTAAGGAGTTTGGGTTGAGTTTCTTCATGTCCCTTTTCCAGACTTTGGGCTTAGAGGGTTGCAATGGGTTAAATTTAATTTTTCATTGATAAGGAAGGAGACAATATGATGATCTGACCAGTCACAAGGTTGAATTGACTCCAGTTGAATAGCGTCCTCTTTGGCGATGATAAGGTCGAGGATAGAACCTTTCTCATGAGTCGGGCTATTGCATATTTGGGTGAGATCAAGGGCGTTGAGGAAGCTTTTGAGGCTATTTACCACTGTGTCACTGCTGTCGTTCCAATGGAGATTGTAGTCGCCAAGGAAAACTTGGGTGTTTTGCCGTCCTGAATTGGTTCTTATTGTGTCCATGAGTTGTTGGCAGAAGGAGAGCTTGTCTCCAGGTGGGTGGTATATGATGTGAAGTGAGCAGACCGGTTTGCTTTCGCTGATGACATCAAGGCAGAGGTATTCACAGGAAGTAAGAGAAGGGGCGGACGCTTTAGTAACTGAGAGATTGCTTCTGTAGATACAGGCAATTCCACTGCCTGTCTTTATGGGCCTGTCAAGTCTAATTATACAGTAGTTGGGGGGGACTAGTATATCCAAGATAGGTGTAGAAGAATCTGACAACCATGTTTCAGTCAGAATGGCCAGATCCGGTTCCTGAGACATGATGAGCTCGGCGACCCCCGCGGAATGTTTTTGGGCCGATCTGCAGTTGAGAAGTATGCATTTGAGGCTAGGGGCGCAGAGGGTGGAGGAAGGTTCTATAGTGATGGGCACATTAGTGAGGTTGTTAGGGACGGCGCCTCTGTTATCCTTTTGGTGCCTGAGGGGGTTAGAGATAATCGTTGGGATGGGCAGGTGGTTGGTGGCTAGGCGATTTTGGGGAGCCGGGACGTAAGATTGGAGAAGGGCGTGTGTCTCATGGTCTGTGATCGTATTGGCAGTGCGTCTGGGGCGGTTGGTGGTATTGCGAGAGGGGATAGAGGTCCAGTGTGGGGGGAGTTGTGTGATAAGGCGAGTAGGCGGTGAGGAGGAAGTGTTGTTAGGTGTAGAGGGAGTATTGCGATTGGTGGTAATGCGATTGTGATTGGTATTGTGATTGTTGGAATTGCGAGAGGGGATAGAAGTCCGGTGTGGGGCGTGTTGTGTGGTAAGGCGAGTAGGAGGCGCGGGAGAGTGTTATTAGGTGTAGAGGTGGTGGTGGTAGAGGGGTGTCTGGGGTGTGTGATGAGCAACTCTTTGATGGAGTGTAGTTCTTCTTTCAATTGGAGGAGGGAGGACATGATCATGTCGAGCGTGGTGTTCGGCGCGGAGTTGGGGAGGGGTACAGGCGATGAACCGGCGAATAGGTTGTTGGAGACGGGTGAGGATCGGGGTGGGGAGGTGGAGCTGGTGAAGGGGTTGGAAGTGTTAGAGAGAGGATAGATGTTAGGGATGGTGTTGGCGTTATCGGGAGGGGCATCAGTGCTAGGGGGGGAAGGGTGAATGAGGGCGGTGTGGAGGCTGGTGGTAGTGGGGGAGGAGGTGGGATAGTGGGGAGTGAGAGTGGGGGGTGAGAGGTTGAAGGAGGGGTGAAGGCTAGGCGGGACGGGAGTGCTAAGAATGTGGGGCGAGATAGGCGGAGAGAGAGCCAAGTTATGTGGGGAGCAGTTGGGGGAGGAGGGGTGTTCTGAGAAGATTGGTGTGGAGGACGGGACAGGCGTGCAAAGTGCAGGGGGGGATATGGGAAGATGAGCGGAGGGATGAGGGTAGGTAGGGGGGATGGTGGAGCGGGTGGTGTATGGGGGGGCGGGGTCTCTGTCTGAGATTGAGGGGTGGTGAGGGGTAGCTGCAGCAGGTGGGTAAGTGACTATGGTGCTGGGTGTGAAGGTGAGGTGAGTGTCGTTCTGGTGCTGAACTTGGTTGGGGGTGTTAAGGGTGGGTGCTGTGTCGTCAGGGGTGGTAGGACAGGAGGTGATATGAGTGAAAGTCCGAGGATTGGATAGGTGCTCTTTGAAAGTGGGAAACAGGTTGTCAAGTAGTTCCAGGTTCCTGTCTGTCGCTTGAATTAGGACAATCCCGTTATTGTAAATAGTGATGGTGGTTCTGCCTGGGAAGAGTTGGGATGGTGTGATGGAGAGTGTTAGGCCATGGGTGGATTTCCTGGTGGTGGAGACGTTGAGTAGGGTGAGGAACGCTTTTTTCCACTGAGCTCTGCGTGTAGTGTGGAAGATGATATCGGTGTTCAAGGGTCCATTGACCGACGAGAAGTAGGTGTCGGCAAAGGGGGTTTCTGGGTGGGACTTAAGGAAGCCGTGTTTGAAGCGTTTGGCGTCTTTTTTGGTGAGCACGGGTGGGTAGTTGATTTTATATGTGTGCTTGCCGATGAGATCCATGTTGCAGGTTAATAAATAAATGTGCTGAATGCACGCTACAAATGCCAACACAGTTTACAAGGCTCCAGAGTGCCCCTAGGGCGCCAACGTGACACTAGTGCGCCTACGTGACTCTAGTGAGCGACCAAAATACTTGAGGTAGCAGTTGGTAAATTACAGGAGAGGAAAGCGAGAAATGGGTGCAGGTTGCAGAGTTTTGCAGAGTAGTGCAGAATACAATTGGAGGTATAATTCTGATAAAAAATAAGAGCAGAATACAGATGCAAAGCAATCAGTTACATGAGACAGATAGGTGCAGGTTGCAGAGTTTTGCAGAGTGGTGCAGAATACAATTGGAGGAATAATTCTGAAAAAATAAGAGCAGAATACAGATGCAAAGCAATCAGTTACATGAGACAGGTAGGTCCCCTAGGGCGCCAATGTGACACTAGTGCGCCTAGGGCGCCAACGTGACACTAGTGCGCCTACGTGACACTAGTGAGCGACCAGAATACTTGAGGTAGCAGTCGGTAAATTATAGGAGAGGAAAGCGAGAAATGAGTGCAGGTTGCAGAGAAGAGCAGAAGACAATTGGAGGTATAATTCTGATAAAATATAAGAGCAGAATACAGATGCAAAGCAATCAGTTACATGAGACAGATAGGTGTGCACCAAAATACGGTAGTTGAGCTTGGTCTAGGGTGGTGAGTTCTCAGTGTCAGTTCATATAGTGAGTATTAATGAATAGTCCAGCGATCAATGACTAGTCCAAGATGGCCACCCGAGAGAGAGCCTGGACAAAAATGGCCGCCACATAGGTAGTAAAGAGTCAGTAGTCCTCTTTTTATTGTGGATGCTTTGTGAGCAGGGAGGGCAGTTTCACTTTCATGCTAGCCCAGCTTCTACGTTGCTGTGTGGGAGTCTTATCTTGCAGGAGCCTCGTGGGCAAGGAGGTGATTTATTGCCTTAGCTTTTGGGCCCCCGCCATTTTGAACACTGTAGATTTAAAAATGTGTACTGGCAAATTCAAGTAAATACCTTATTTGAGCTTACAGTATGCTAAGCTGTCACAGATGATTTTAGCATCTGGCTCCATCAAGCCTCCATGCACGCCTGAGGAGCCTCGATCCCCCAGTGTCTGTAGTTCACCTGGTCCGCTCTCAGAGCTCTTGATCTGCAGCCCTTACGACGCTTGATTCCAGCTTGCTCCGCTCCACCGCTGCAGGTCCCCGGGGAGCGGGGCAACACTCGCACTCGGCCCCCGCTCCCTCTGTCAGACACCAGATGGGGGCGATGACGCTCGTTTCCCGCCTGCCTTGCGCCCGCTTGCCTCGCTCCACCACGGCAACTCCCTGGGCAGCAGGGCAACGCTCCCACTCGCCTCCAGCTCCCGCAGCCAGCCGCCGGTGGGGGCAGGCTCATTCGGTCCTCCAGAGCCCGTTGGCCCCCTCCTTTGAGCGCCGCAGCTACCCCTCCGGTGTCCGCAGGTCCTCTCCCCAGGTCTCTGCAGCAGCTGGGGGGGGCGCCGGGAGCCAAAGGGATTCCTGGTGTTGTCCGTAGGGCAGTCAGACACTCCCGAGCCGCAGCCCTTCCCGTCTCCGCCTCAGCAGGCGATGCCAATTGCTCCCAACATGCCTCGCTGTGTTCCACGGGGATCCACTCCGGACGCTAACGCTCCCCCTCGCCTCAACTCCCGCTGGCTTCAAAGTACAGGGCATCCGCCCCGGGCATTGCCGCTGGCAAAGGCAGCCCGGGGTTCGTACAATGAGGGGGGAGGGGGTCCCGATTCTCTCCTGCGACTGTCGGGGGGGGGGGTGACCAGGGACCCTCGCAGGCTTTAGTCCGAGCCACAGGAGACTCCAGGCAGCCAGACGTTCGCCCCAGGCACCGCCGCTGGCCGGGGGCAGCCGAGTGTCCGGTGAGGCGGGTGCGATTCGGTCCTCTCTCTCGGCTATCCCAACCTCCGAGAGCGTGAAGAAGAGGAATCCTCACGGTGCTCCAGCCGCTTCCACTAATGCAGAGCCCTTTTTAGACACAGCCTCAGATACTGAAGTATTGCACCCAAACCCAAGGTCTCTAAAACTTTCCTTAAGGACAGAGATGTTCTTAGGCATAAGATGCTGCTGGTGAATATCGGTGCGGGTAATAGGCTTTAAAAATTAGGAAAGGGATGTAAATGTGTCCTTCTACTTCAGAGTCCTGCACATAAAGGCTGTAGGGCCTTGAATGGACTCTTCTGGTAAGTAGGGTATGGACGCTAATGTGCCATTATTTCCTTGAGAGGATGCAATGTAGTATTGAAATGCACGTTGCACAATGGAGCCTAAATGGTTAAAATGCAGGCAACTAGGTTTGCGTGTGAGGAGAAAACACTCCAAAGGGCCGAAGAAATCGCTGGGCGACGAGTCAATATATGCACAAGGTGATGAATGTAGCCTGTGAGGGTTTACAGGCGCCGCTACTGACTGAGTCAAGTAGGTACCGGGTATCCCTTTGAAGATGGAGGACCTGCATGAAGAAGTCCAAAATAGCCCAACACTGTGACAACATTGACTCCTCGAAATAGCGAAGCGTGAAGCTTGCACTTACACCCAGCCCTCCTAGCTCAGGAAAGCACAGGAGAGGAAGACTATATAATGGGAAAGAGACCATTAATAAACAGCACTGCTTTCAATCTCGCTCAGAGATATAGGAAGGAAAGTGAGTGACTGCACCCCTTTGCCTGCATCTGTATTTGCGCAGCCAATACTAAATGGTTGTGCACAATGTGGCTGGAAGGGTTTGTCAAAGGAACTGGGCAGCTCTCAAAGAAGCAGGTAGGGTGTAATTCAAGCCAGGGTGATGCTTCTCTTGCTCAGGATAATGCGCAACTGCGAGCCCTGCTTCTTAACACACGTTCCCTCAAATCACATGCCCTTAACGTGTATGATTTATTAGCGGACAAATCCCCTGACTTTTTATTCTTAACCAAGACTTGGTTGAGAGTGGCCTCAAACCCCACTATAGCCTCCGCTATCCCGCTGGGCTATCAGATTACCAGGAAAGATCATTAGGCAGGCATCGGGGGAGGTATTGCCATTATTTTTAAGAACCATTTCTCATGTATAATTGTTCCATCAGTCGATGTAGAGGGAGCGGAATGTCTCGGTTTCCATTTGGTGGTGTCTTCATATCAATCTTTGGAGGGCATGCTAATATATAGACCCCTGGATCCTACCGCAAGGTTTTTAGCCTCAATTGGTGATGCCGTCTCACCTTTTGCCAGGAAACACAAACACTGTGTAGTATTAGGTGATTTTAACATCCATATGGGTATTCCGGAAGACATAGATTAGATCAGACTCCTGGAGGTTCTAGAAGTGTTAGAATTGACCCCCTATGTCCACTCCCCTACTCACAAGAAGGGTCATACCTTAGATCAGATCTTCTCTACGACTAAGTTAGACATGCGCCAACCTTTTCCTCTCATATGGTCTGACCATTTTCTCCTGGACTTTGCCATTAATAAAGAAACTAATCCCTCTATGGCCACTGGAAAGCACAGGAGTAGCAATTTTAGACCCTTTCACTTAATTACACCAGAGGCACTAAGTAATGCCATCAATAAGCATTGGATTACTCTTAGTGGGGATCCAGAGGCTGACGCCGAGTTCCTGGACAATTGGATCCTGCTCCGGGTGGAGGATCTTGCACCCCTTGTTTCTCGTCTTGGGAAGAACGGCCAGCCCTCTGCCCCCTGGTTTCACTACTGCCCTCAGAGAAAGTAAGAGGACTTGTAAACAAAAAGGATCTGGCGTAAACTTTTTGACCCCAAGGACAAAATGATTTATAAACAAGCATTGAAGGCTTACTATAAGCAAGTCATAGAGGCCAAAAACTCTGTTCTCTCTGCCAGAATAGAACTGGCAATGAGCAAAAGCAAGGAAATCTTTAAAATAGTGACTTTTCCTCCTTGGCAGCTGCAGTTAAGCCTTTTAACCCTGAGGAGGAATGGACTGGCTGTATGGCCGCTCATTTCCATGATAAGATCAAAGACATACAGGAGTCCTTTTCGGCAACATCGGCGGTGTGTAGAGACAGCGCTATGCCTGTCTCCTCACTAATACAAGTTAAAGTACCTTCTTTCGAACAGTTTCCGAGGATCTCCATGGAAAAGTCTCTAGACATTATGAAAGGCCTCAAGTCCAGTTCCCCCTCCGATCCTTGCCCTGCCCCCACTTTGGCCTCGACTGCGGAGATCATCAATCCAGCGGTCAACCGGGTCCTTAATCTCTCTTTGGAGTCGAGCAGGTCCCAGATAGGTGGAAAAGAGCTAAAATGTTACTCCTATTGAGAAAAAAAAACACTGGACCCAGAGTTAGCCTCCAATTACAGGCCAATATCCTTGCTTCCCTTTTTCTCTGAAGCCCTTGAAAAAGGGGTGAACATCGGAGCCCGTCCCAGATTCAGGGCTAATTTTAGACTGGAGACGGCACTGCTGGAAGTCTCTGAAGCCATAAAGGAGGTTATGGACAGAGGTGGCAGAGCCGTACTCATATTGCTAGATCTATCTGCGGCTTGTGACACCGTTCCCCATGAACGACTCCTGCTGAAACTCCGGGAGTGCAGGTTTGGGGGTACAGTGTTCAATTGGTTTGCCTCCTTTCTAAAAGATCGCCAGCAAACAGTATGGTCTCCTTGTTTTGCTGCCCCTATCCCCCCTTTAGAGGTGAGTGTACCTCAGGGCTCCATTTTGAGCCCTACCCTTTTTACTATATACTAGCAGCCCGTCCCGACGTTGTCCGGGTTCAAAAAGTAAACTGTGTAATCTTGTTGGCAAAAGGTCCCTCTAGTTAATGTTACTCGTGTTTCCTTGTTTGTCCTTGCCCCCCCCCGTGAGAATGTTGTTGCTTCTGCCAAGACGATATTTTATGTAGCACTTGGTGATGTTGGCGAGTGAAATATTTGTTTAAGCCCTGAAGTCAAGTTTTCTCTTTAGTGCCGCAATAAGTGGGAGTGTTACAGTGGTAACACAGATAGCGGCAAGTAAATCCGTAGCTTTGTTCTTAGGTTTAGAACTCAAGTACTGTGTTGAACGCTGACTCGCTTAAGGGCCATGCGAAAGCCTGTTTTTTTTTATGTATGATATCTCCGTGCGATAAAAATTGTAGCTTCAGAACGGCAGAACGCTTACTCACCTAAGCCGTGAAACGCCGTGTAAGCTGCACCTCTTTTGCTTGAGGTCATCCCCCTGTGACAAACATGAGCATGACAATGGTGAAATTGTTTATAAAATATTCCTCGCAAGGCTTGCATGTGTTATGCGAGTTATGTGGCGTGATTGGTCGACTGTGAATGCAAGTTGCGCCCCGTCCCTGATTTCAGCGTACAACGGTAACGCCCAGGTCAATGAATCTGCCTCCCCGAAGTGTGTGTGAGTGAATATTTCACGTTTGCAATATGCTGCACTGTGATTATTGCGCATTTGAAATACGCTGTATTGTGAGCACGAATGGTTGAAATACTCTGCACTGTGAGCGCGAATGGTGTGTTTTGGATTTGCACCGTGACATCTCCTCGCATCTGAATGTTCTCCTCGCACATCTAACATCCACAACTTGCCTCTCTGAATGTTAACGCCCACATCTAACGCCCACATCTCACGGCCACATCTCCTCACTGTTTGGTTTTGCACCGTGAACTACAATGTTAACGCACACATGTAACACCCAGAACTTGCCTCTCTGAATGTTAAAGCCCACACCTAACGCCCAGAAGGGACTACTTTACCACTGATGGCACCCCCCCCCCTTTTTAGTGTATATTGTGTCCATTTATATAGCCTATGTCCATCTCCTGGACCTACCCTTTCCAACGCTGTATTGGGTGTTGTGATTGGTGGTGTACCTTTCGAGTATACCTGGCTCAAAGGACACAGTTCTCTCTTTATAATAGTAGTATAGATATGACACCCTTAGTGACTCTAGCAGAGGAATATGGAGCTAAAATCATATCATACGCGGATGATAAGCAGCTACTATTCACCTGCAACAAAGATATGGATTTTAATGGAGACAGGATTAACAGCTGCCTAGCAAAAGTGTTCTCCTGGTTCCAGTGTAATCAGCTTAAGTGCAACCCCGGGAAGACAGAGATTGTCTTCTTTGGCCACCGCCCCAACAATGTCTGGCGCAGCTGGTGGCCTTCCGACATGTCCCCTCCTACTACATCTGTAAAATTTATGAAACATCTGGGGGGAAGTTGGATGAGGACCTTTCCATGCAGTCACAGATCCAGTCAGGGTTCGGCAATTGCTTCGACATGCTTAAGATGCTGAAGCAGTTTCTACCTCTCCTGCCTATCGGCCACAGAAAAACGGTGGTCCAAGCCTTGATAATCTCTAGGCTGGACTACGTGAATGGACTTTACCCAGGGCTACCAGAGTATTTACTGGCCAGACTGCAGGTGGCCCAGAACGTAGCAGCCAGGGCAAATCTGATGCTTGGCCCTAGAGTCCGCATGATGACACAACTGAGATTCTTGCATTGGCTTCCAGTCCATAAGATGATCCAATTTAAGTCCTTGGTTCTTGCTTTCAAGGCTCTCCACGCTAGTGCTGCCGGGTACATTGCGAAGAGAGTGCAATTCTACCACCCTCATCGCATTCTTAGGTCTTCAGCTCTCCAACTGGCACGTACACCAAGATATCTGCGAGCTCACATTGGGGGTCATTCTTTCCAGGTGAAAGCTGCGAAACTGTGGAATAAGATTCCGTTGGAACTAAGGATGATGCCGGATCTCCTGGCATTTAGCTAATCACTAAAATCGTGATTGTTTCAACTTTAACGTCTAGATCAGCGGTCACTGACGCTTAGCGATATCAGTCACCACGCCTAGCGCCGGGACACTCGATTGAGTAGCTGCGCGCTTAACATAACATAACATAATAATTGTGAGAAAAAATAATCAAAGAAGTGAACCAGAGACTAAAAAAAGCAGCAGCATTCGAATAAAGCCTCAAGAAATGCAGAGTTCAGTCATTTTGCAATGAGAGGTGAAGAACAGTGAGTTGCCATATCACCTCACAGAAGTATGACAGGATGACGGCGCCTCACAAATCGACCAGCGCAGCATGAAGAAACAAGCATCTGCAATGCAAGAGGTCTCCCATTTACGCAAGTTTGAGCTTTTGGTTTTGTAAATGACAAAGCCTTTTATTTATGTTTTGTTTTTTAAACATAAATAAAAGGCATTGTCATTTACAATGCCAATAGCTTAAACTCTCGTTAATGCGAGACCTATTGCATTGCAAATGCTTTTTTTATGGTGCCCGGGCCTATTTTTGATTCCAATCTAACCCTGGGCATGGGTGGGAGGGCGTGGAGTGTGGGCGGGCAACAGGGGTAGGGGAGTTCAAATTTGTATGGCAGTGTTGGGGTGCTACAATGTATTATTTTTAGTGTTATTGTTTATTTGTTTGCTTTATCTGCAATAAAAAAAGCTTTAAAGAAAGAAAAAATACGTGTTTTCAAGGACAAACTTCAGGGCTTCGGGAATATTTACTTAATTGCTTTGCATTCTATTTAAAAAAAAACTGGAAGTGACTAATACACAGTAAGTTTAGCTTCTATGAACGGCTACGATTTTTCTAGGACGCAGGTTGGAAGTAGTGTAACCCGCAAGGAGTGTCTTTTGGTAGAGTCAATACTCAGAGCTCCCACTGCTATTTTATTATTTTATTTTTTGCAAAGCACAAATTTGGCATGGCAAATAGAGCGCGTTGCATGAGCACCTGTAAGATTTTACAATTCAATGTCTTTTGGACACAGCGAGGTTAAATGTTTTGCCCAGAATCACAGGATGTTGATCCTATGCCAGGGCTAGAAGTTGCTTGACCAGTAGTTCTTTAGTAGACAGCTTTAAGCGCACGGTCACACCCCGATCTACTAACTGTAGTGACAGACATGATCAAATAAAAAAAGCAAAAGGTGACCGCTGAGCAGGCAACAGTCTCTTGAATCGAGCCTGTGCCGCAATATATGTTCTTGTGGGGGAGCAGAAACGCTTCCGATATGAGATTACCCTACTAGTGAGTCACGGAATCTTTGCAATGGAATGAGCGCCTGGAAGGGGTGAAACAGGCACAGGGGTCATAGATCCGCCTCCCACAAATGAGGTACTAGATGGGCTTTTAGTGGGAAAAAAACTGGGGATGCTCTAAAAGGGGCGGGCAAACCTCGAAGGGGTGGGGCCTATCTAAGTAGGGGCGTGGTCTAAATAAAGATAACTGGTGTAGCAGTACCCCCTGCTCTGACAAGCCGTCAGCTCTAGGAATTTTCAGAGGAGCTACACCCCGCCCCCTCTGTGTGGCTGCCCAGGCTAAGACAGCTTCCCAGGCGAACACACAGCCGCACCCGAGTACTTCACAGGTCTTTAAAAGACCATTTGCATGTTAATGATTCCTTGTCATTTCTTCACCCCTTGTTAGAGCCCCTGCATCTCCAAACTTCCTACTACTGTGCCCACAGGCATTTTGTTCAACAGTGCAAATGTTCCCTCCTCTCCGTCGTCGCCCCGTGGGTATGCCAGTGAGTGCTTGTCACCAGGACACTGAATAGGCCCCTCTGTGGCTTTAACACTGGTGATAAACAAGCCGAGAGGCTTGTGGTGTTGCAAACAACTGGGCGATGCTGCAGACTAGCGTTGCAGCACACGAAATCAGCCTGCTGTTCTCACACTTGCAAAATAGGGCTGTCACATCCTCGTTATGATGCAGTCACATAAAATTTCCTTCTGTGCAAACCCGTTTGTATTATTTCACGTCTAACTTTTGTTTGACTGGACATTTACAAGCAAGTTTTCCATGATCAGAAGTAAAGAAGAGATATCAAAATGTAGGCAGTTTCTCACACAAAGTGGTTTAAGCTGCTAAATGATTCCATTTGAGTTACCATTGATGGACACAATGGTGCGATGAAAACACACTACCAATGAGTTGTGGGCACTCTAGTTGCTCCTCTGATCGAGCAGGTGTTGGGATGCCAGGGGTACTAAGAGCACATTAGCTTGATTTGCCTAAGCAGTGCACGCGCATGCTCACTCATAACACCAAAAAAAAACGGGACGTCTGGTGCCCCTACCGTTGACCTCTGAGGCCCGAAAATAGAGCCCCCTAGAAACCCCTTTCGAGGCCCTCCAAAAAAAACTTGGGATGCTCAGACCCCCATAGACCCCCCCACCTTAAAGCCCTGGGAACTAGTGTGTGTACGCTGTGGAGGCGGACTCTACAAAATACTGCTCGTCTGTTTCAAGGCACTCAGCCGGCCCTGCTAATAAGGAAGCGTCGGTGGTTAATGTGTGCCGGTGTTGCAGCTGGTGGGCACTGGTGTCTATTTTGGCAGCACAGACTTGCCTTACAGCAAGAGAGGGAAAGGTAGACTAGGGAAGATGAGGAGGAGGAAGAGAAAGCTTAAACAATGACAAAGGAAAGCTAGGACAGCAAAGAACGAGCAAGAGGGAGGTCAAGAGACATGAAGTGTGGGCGGTGAGAGGAAAAAGCACGAGGGAGAATCACAAAACTATGCAAGTTCGGTATTGGGAAATACGGGTCTCCTCAGTACTCCTAAGAACAAGCACAGCTCTCCCTGAGGCGGGGTGGATAAACAGTACAGACCATACTGGTAGGCAGATTAAAAAACGACACCTTCAGATTTCCCTACCCCAGACAAAGGAAAATAATAAAATAAACAAAGCGCTGTTTCCCTGAAGCGAGCGCCGCACCCTGTATTACATTTATTAAAAAATTATTAAACTGAGTGCGTTGTCCCTGAAGAGGGCACCGTGCTCCGTATTAAAGTTTGAAATATAAAAAATAAAAAAATAAAACGAAATGCAAATAAGGCTAGGAAGCGGCCGTCATTACCGAAGCTGGCACCCCTTGCATGCTGTTTCCCTTAATGAAGTAAATAGTTCTCAGAGCCGGTAATGAAAGCACCCGAGTTAGGACACAGTAAAAGATTGAGTACTTATGGGCCATACAAAATGGAGACAGGGCAGTAACAAATGGAGACAGGGCGGTACCAAGGTGGGACTAACAAGCCTCACAATAAATCAGAAGCAAGCGTTTACCAACGACAATGACACTAGCCAATGAAAAATATGGGAAGAGAGTGGGCAGGGCTTCCACAGCACTTCCACAGCATACCCTACTACAGCATGCTTTGCTGAGCGAGTAGTGTATGTGCGCTGCCGCTAGGTTCGATCTAAAAACATGCCAGTGCGTTGCTTATTCTACTTACAAAAGGATAAAAAGGATGGCGCTGACCTTCCGACCGTGAAACTCGGAATACACATTTATGAAGAAAGGGCACCAAGCCTTCGAATAAACGCAGGAGACCGCTAAAGAGTCACAAAGTCCGGCGGCCATCTTGGCGGCGCTTGCGACATGCTCCCCGTTTTTTTATTTCATTATTATTTTTTTATATTTATTTATTTATTTTATCTCTTTAGAGCATTTTATCAATACTTGGTGTGTTTAAAGTGTTTGTATTGCCTTCTATGGTTGTTTCTCAAAAATCGAGTAAAGTTTAATTAATTGACTAGTTGTTTACTCATTTCAAAGTCTAAGGGTGTATTGTTTTTGTGTACTTGTCTTATATTTCTAATGTTACCTCTTTCCAATTGCTGAACATGGAATTGGTTAAAGCTGTCTCAAAGACAGGATTATTACAGATCGGGTTAGCAGTGGTGTTGGTATAGTCTATAGCTTAAATTGTCTAACTCTAACTTCAATAACACAGTACTGCAGCTTCTCATTAACTGTATGTAATAGCGCATGGAAGGATCGCATATGTTTATTGGGAGCGGGAGCGGCTAAATCTAATGAAATGCCAGTGCATTCTGGTTTCAAGACCCTCCATAATCTATCTTCTGGTCGTTTAACCCATTGTGTCATCCTTGTCTGGTGGAGTTTGCAGTAGTGTTCCAGGTGGTTTACAAACTGTTAAGTGGACCGACAAGTTCAGAGTGGATTGGCTTGCCTGCAAGCAGCGAAGCGTTGTTGGCATTACTCACCGTGCAAACACCATAGCTAATTGATACATAGGATTTAAAGAGATTCAAAGTCAAAACCAACAACTGGATGACTATGTGGGATTTGTTGTAGGGAAGAAGAGTAGAACAAGGGTATTAAATCAGTCTAGTGCTGTGTGGGGTGAAGATTGATTATTAATATAACAGTACGCCAGTGATAGAGATATAGTTGTGGACCTTAAATTAGCTGGAGTTGTGGACCTTGAATTAGCTGGAGTTGTGGACCTTTATTTAGCTGGAGATGTGGGCCTAGAATTAGCTGGCACTTTGTACCGAGATGTAACAACAACAAAAGAGTGTTCCTGTTCTGGTTAAGGTGGAAAAAGGCACAGAGCACAAGGAAACAACAAAGCCCAATAGGTTTGTTAGGAAAGCCCTCACTCACCGACCTGGTCGGTGACTTGCTTCATCATCGGGCCCCACCGGGTGTGACCGAATGTCACCCCGGTGTGCTTCGACGCCAGAATTACTGCGGAGCTGGTTTTTGTGATGGGAGGGCTATGTGAAAAAGTACGTGAATAGTGTCAAGTGGTGAGATTAAAATTGCCTTGTATGTGTCAAAAATTTAATTTTAATCAAAGACCATCAAGGACAAGGTTAAAAAATGTGTAGGTGAGTAGGGCCAACTAATTGGATGGTCTTACTCCCACTAGCATTAAGTGAAGATGTGAATGGTCAACATGGACATGTTTCAGCCGGTGTGGTATCATTAACCTGGCATTCGTCAGGACCTATGGTGTTAAACCTCGGCGGTATGGGCACTCTAAGGCCCACCCTACCAGAGGACTTGAAAGTTAAAAGTCTGTGAAGTGCAAAAAAACGGAGGCGGGCTTCACCACCCGAAGGTAGGACGCACACAACTCCAGCCTCTAAAGTTTAGAGACTAAAAATAAAAGGCACCTGTGAAGGTTAAAAAACACAGACAACACAAGACAAAAGAAACATAATTAGAATATTTTGTCAATTGATTTAGCCAAATTCAGTCTATTACTAGTGCTCATAGTGCCAGGGTGCACCACTCATGCATGATAGCAGAGGTGCGTGGCTCTGCCGGTGGCTGAGGCTACACAGTAAGTCATATTGTTAATATGGTGGCACTGTCAAGGTAGATTGCCAATTTTGCAAAATCTAACTGTGTGAGTGCACAGGGGAGGGTATTGATACGTGAAATGAGGGCGAAATGGCAGTGAGAATAAACACGCAACATTCTGTCACTCATCGATCAATGGGCCAAATGGCCAGTGGCCAGTCGGCAATGAAGCAGTCAAAAAGTGGCGAGAAAGAGGGAGAGTCTCACTTCACCAGGGATGAAAATCCACCCCATAGACCGCGGGAGGGAGGGGACGGCGCATTTGGCACATCCTGCAAAGCAAAACAGAGGGAGGAAAAGGGACACCAAAACCTGGTCAAGCAGCAGTTAACAGTACTTAGCTCTGAATGATTTCTCAGCCGGACTCGTACTCACGCCCACGGCGTCCGTCTCCTGCAGATACGCCTAATCGCCCTCGGGACCGGGTCTCGTCGATCCGGTTGGGAAGAGCGAAGGCGGTTTTATGCGTTGCCGGTGAGGAAAAAAGGCGCGACACCGCTTCCGGGAGTCTCAGCCTTCCTACCGCGCATGCGTGGAGGCTGTACTCCAGGACTAGACTGCTAGCCTGGTCCGGGCAGGGTACTCACTTCCGGTCGATTGCGCGCGGATGGAGGCGCATGCGCAGGCTTGATTTGCTTGGGAATTCGGGACAGTGACACTACTCGTAATGCGCATGCGCAGACGAGGTGAAACTGGAATGCGAAAGGAAACACAATAGCGCAATTTTGTTGATGTGCGCGTGAGGGGTATAATCAGAGTCAGTCAAAAGTACAACTGGCCCACGAGTTCAGGATGGGTGTTACCAAGACCAGTTGAGTAATAAAACTGATCTAGGAAAGTTAAATAGTTAAAGCAACACCGTAGCAGACAGGGGAGTTGGTGGGAACAGATACAGATCTTGGGATAACAGATATTAATTTCAGTTATTTATTTTAGAACAGAGCCCCAAGGTATGTCGTCATTGAGGCCATTAGTGTGGGTGCCCAAGCGGTACACCCAACGCTGTTCCTTTTCAAACAGTCTCTCAGATATATTGGGGCCCCCAACGATTTGTTCAATCACAGTCCATTTCAGGTCGTTGGTGGTGTGATTGGTCTGGAGGAAATGGTCACTCATTCTTGTCGTAGCTTTTTTGCACCTGATATTACTTCTGTGCTCACATATCCGTAGCCTTATTTTTCGGGTTGTCATTCCCACGTAACGGAGTGAGCATGGGCAGGTGACGAGGTACACGACATTGACAGAATTACAGTTAGTGTGGGCTTTCTGCCACCAGGTTTTCCCGGGTTCAAGAGTCAAGGATTTTGTAGGGGTAGTCAGGTGACAGACAGAGCAGTTTGAACACGGGAAGTGGCCCGTCACTTTAGGAAGATTCCAAGTGTCAGTGATACTCCTCATCGGGGTTGCAGGTAGTATTTTAGGTCTGGTGTGGACCAGAGCATCCTTGAGACTGTGCCCTTTCTTAAAGGAAAACAGTGGTTTTTGCCAGTCCTTCTTGATGCTGGTGACGATTTTCCAGTTCTTGTTTATTGATTTTTTCAACTGGTTGGATAGTGCACCGTACGTGGTTACACACGTGAGGGGGACTTCTGTTGTTGTTATTTTTGTAGTCGGTTCCAGAAGTGCTTCCCGTGGTTGATTCCGTGCACGTTTGAAGCCTTTGTTTAGTAGGTGGCTGGGGTAGCCTCTTTGTGCCAGTTTAGCTGTTAGATCAGTTGATTGGGTTTTAAAATCAACTAAGTTGCTGCAGTTCCGGCGGATCCGTAAATATTGACCATACGGGAGGTTCTCCCTTAGTGGGCGAGGATGAAAGCTGGAGAACTGTAACAGGTTATTCTTAGCTGTAGCTTTGTAATGAGTTTTGGTAGTTAAGGTTGTTCCACTCTTAGTGATAACCACATCAAGAAACACCACCTCCGTAGTGCTCACTGTATGGGTGAATTTCAGGTATCTGTTAAGTGTATTTAGCCAGCTCAGGAAATCCGTTAGCCTTTCCATGCTGCCCTTCCAGATGAGCAGCACGTCATCAATATACCTTTTCCAGTATGTGATGTTTCTGCAGAACGGGTTGTTAGTAGACAGTATGTTTTTAGCCTCGAAGTCAGCGACATACAACCCCGCTATACTGGGGGCAAATGTACTGCCCATCGAGGTACCCGAGCATTGTAGGAAGAGACGCCCTTGGTATGCGAAGAAGTTTTCTTTCAGTGCGATGGTGGCACATTCAGTTATGAAGTCTCTGGGGGTGTTATATTCCCAAGTGGTAGAGTGCAGGGCAGCCTTTAGTACCGTTATAGTCTCGTCTTGCGGGATACTGGTATATAGGCTCTCAATGTCTAAGGTGGCCAAGATGATGGTATCTGGCTCAAAAGAAATTGCCTGCAGTTGATGTAGCAGGCTTTTCGTGTCCTTGAGGTATGTCGGTGTGTTTTGCACAATTGGTTTCAAGAACTGGTCACAAAAGGTGGACAGGGGTTCTAATATGGACCCGATTCCTGACACAATTGGGCGTCCAGGCGGGGGCAATTTATTTTTATGAGTCTTCGGGAGTGTGTAGAAGTAAGGAATAATTTTATTACTCCTCGAGAGGAAGTCTGCTTCATTTTTAGATATATGACCCCTGGATTCGGCCTCCTGGACCAGATCAGTGATACGATTCTGGAGTTCAGGGGAGGGATCTGTGGTAAGTGGTAGGTAATTGTTGGTGTCACTCAATAATTCTTCACATACCCTCTCATAATCCCTAGTGTTTTGGATTACGATGCCGCCGCCTTTATCGGCTGGTTTGATGGTAATAGCGTTGTTGTTTTTTAGTTTATCAAGTGCCCGGTACTCCTCGGCACTGAAGTTGCCATAGTGGTGCGGTTCAGGGCATGCTTCCAAATCCAAGAACACTGCTTGTTCGAAAGCTGTAATAGCAGCTGGTACAGTGTGCGGAGGGGGTACAAACGTCGATTTTGGTCTCAGGCCAGTATCTCCCTTACGCATTTCTGCATCAGGATCCTCTTTCCCTTCAAAAAAGGCCTTCAGTTTTAATTTGCGGAAAAAATCCGTGAGTTCACAATGTAATTTAAATTTATCAGGACGAGCTGTAGGAACAAACCCCAGTCCTTTCTCTAATACTCGTTGTTCCGTAGGTGTGAGTTCCAAATCCGACAAGTTGGTGATTAGACTTGTTGGTTGCTGGTCCCTGGTTGTGGTGTCTGGCTCCTCGTGCGGTTCCCGACAGCTTCGTCTGTTTGCCAGGAAACTTGGTTGGGGGTTCTCTTGTTCCTCCCTCTGCCTCTGCGGCCCCGTTCTAAAAAAGGCTGCTGGTATTGGTTTTGGGGGGGAGGAGGGTGATGCCATCCTGGGTTCCAACCCATCATAGGAAATTGTGGGTGTGGAAAGGGGAATGGTGGCGGCCCGTATCCGGCATGTGGTGCCATTGCCCAACTTGGTGCTTGGTTGTGATTCTGGAATCTTTGATTGCCTCTGTGGCCTCTATTGCCTCGTCTCCCTCCTCGTTTGTATGAGCCTGTGCTTGACCCACTACTATTGGAGGAATTATCATCTGTTGCATCTGATTCATTTAAGCCCTTTGTAGGTGCTGTATAATCAGGGTCAGCGTAAGGGTAAGTTTTGTTGAATTCAAATTTCTTAAGGTCTTTCTGAAATTTGGTTAGTTTAGACTGCAATAGGTTTTCTTTATATTCATTCATTTCACGATTGATCTCATCTAGTTTCTTTTTGTAGCCGGTCACAGTTGTTTTAAATTGTGATTCCGTCTCCTGTATTTCTATCAATAGGATGTCAGAGAGACGCAGGGCAGTCTTAATGATCAGGACGAGCCAATCACGCGTGCAATGCCACGCGATCATGGCCCAATCTTTCCTAAATTGCGCATCATCTAGAAAGATGCGGGGGGCATTGGTCACCAAAAGGCCTTTTGGTGCTGAGTTGGAAGTCAGGTATTGCTTCATTATCGTCCCATGTAAGATGGTGCGTATACGATCACGTTTCTGTTCCGTTAATTTCTCCCAGTCTGAGGTGTGTGCTATGGCTTGTGAGATTGCCGGGTCTGCAAAGAGATTGGCATCTGCCATTATCGCATCTATTTCTGCTTCCGAGAAGGTTAGTCCCAGATTCGACATTATGTGATCTGCTTGGTAGGTGGTACTCAATCAGAGTTGAGGGTAAACCAATTGAAGGTCTCTTGGTTTCAGGAGGGGGAAAAAGGGGAAGAGAAAAAGAGAAAATCTCTCACAGCTGTACGCTGCTTAAATATTTACAAACAACAAGAGAGAGAGGGAGAGTCACGAACACTCTTAGTCCCCAAATTATAATATGTAACAACAACAAAAGAGTGTTCCTGTTCTGGTTAAGGTGGAAAAAGGCACAGAGCACAAGGAAACAACAAAGCCCAATAGGTTTGTTAGGAAAGCCCTCACTCACCGACCTGGTCGGTGACTTGCTTCATCATCGGGCCCCACCGGGTGTGACCGAATGTCACCCCGGTGTGCTTCGACGCCAGAATTACTGCGGAGCTGGTTTTTGTGATGGGAGGGCTATGTGAAAAAGTACGTGAATAGTGTCAAGTGGTGAGATTAAAATTGCCTTGTATGTGTCAAAAATTTAATTTTAATCAAAGACCATCAAGGACAAGGTTAAAAAATGTGTAGGTGAGTAGGGCCAACTAATTGGATGGTCTTACTCCCACTAGCATTAAGTGAAGATGTGAATGGTCAACATGGACATGTTTCAGCCGGTGTGGTATCATTAACCTGGCATTCGTCAGGACCTATGGTGTTAAACCTCGGCGGTATGGGCACTCTAAGGCCCACCCTACCAGAGGACTTGAAAGTTAAAAGTCTGTGAAGTGCAAAAAAACGGAGGCGGGCTTCACCACCCGAAGGTAGGACGCACACAACTCCAGCCTCTAAAGTTTAGAGACTAAAAATAAAAGGCACCTGTGAAGGTTAAAAAACACAGACAACACAAGACAAAAGAAACATAATTAGAATATTTTGTCAATTGATTTAGCCAAATTCAGTCTATTACTAGTGCTCATAGTGCCAGGGTGCACCACTCATGCATGATAGCAGAGGTGCGTGGCTCTGCCGGTGGCTGAGGCTACACAGTAAGTCATATTGTTAATATGGTGGCACTGTCAAGGTAGATTGCCAATTTTGCAAAATCTAACTGTGTGAGTGCACAGGGGAGGGTATTGATACGTGAAATGAGGGCGAAATGGCAGTGAGAATAAACACGCAACATTCTGTCACTCATCGATCAATGGGCCAAATGGCCAGTGGCCAGTCGGCAATGAAGCAGTCAAAAAGTGGCGAGAAAGAGGGAGAGTCTCACTTCACCAGGGATGAAAATCCACCCCATAGACCGCGGGAGGGAGGGGACGGCGCATTTGGCACATCCTGCAAAGCAAAACAGAGGGAGGAAAAGGGACACCAAAACCTGGTCAAGCAGCAGTTAACAGTACTTAGCTCTGAATGATTTCTCAGCCGGACTCGTACTCACGCCCACGGCGTCCGTCTCCTGCAGATACGCCTAATCGCCCTCGGGACCGGGTCTCGTCGATCCGGTTGGGAAGAGCGAAGGCGGTTTTATGCGTTGCCGGTGAGGAAAAAAGGCGCGACACCGCTTCCGGGAGTCTCAGCCTTCCTACCGCGCATGCGTGGAGGCTGTACTCCAGGACTAGACTGCTAGCCTGGTCCGGGCAGGGTACTCACTTCCGGTCGATTGCGCGCGGATGGAGGCGCATGCGCAGGCTTGATTTGCTTGGGAATTCGGGACAGTGACACTACTCGTAATGCGCATGCGCAGACGAGGTGAAACTGGAATGCGAAAGGAAACACAATAGCGCAATTTTGTTGATGTGCGCGTGAGGGGTATAATCAGAGTCAGTCAAAAGTACAACTGGCCCACGAGTTCAGGATGGGTGTTACCAAGACCAGTTGAGTAATAAAACTGATCTAGGAAAGTTAAATAGTTAAAGCAACACCGTAGCAGACAGGGGAGTTGGTGGGAACAGATACAGATCTTGGGATAACAGATATTAATTTCAGTTATTTATTTTAGAACAGAGCCCCAAGGTATGTCGTCATTGAGGCCATTAGTGTGGGTGCCCAAGCGGTACACCCAACGCTGTTCCTTTTCAAACAGTCTCTCAGATATATTGGGGCCCCCAACGATTTGTTCAATCACAGTCCATTTCAGGTCGTTGGTGGTGTGATTGGTCTGGAGGAAATGGTCACTCATTCTTGTCGTAGCTTTTTTGCACCTGATATTACTTCTGTGCTCACATATCCGTAGCCTTATTTTTCGGGTTGTCATTCCCACGTAACGGAGTGAGCATGGGCAGGTGACGAGGTACACGACATTGACAGAATTACAGTTAGTGTGGGCTTTCTGCCACCAGGTTTTCCCGGGTTCAAGAGTCAAGGATTTTGTAGGGGTAGTCAGGTGACAGACAGAGCAGTTTGAACACGGGAAGTGGCCCGTCACTTTAGGAAGATTCCAAGTGTCAGTGATACTCCTCATCGGGGTTGCAGGTAGTATTTTAGGTCTGGTGTGGACCAGAGCATCCTTGAGACTGTGCCCTTTCTTAAAGGAAAACAGTGGTTTTTGCCAGTCCTTCTTGATGCTGGTGACGATTTTCCAGTTCTTGTTTCTTGCACTATCCAACCAGTTGAAAAAATCAATAAACAAGAACTGGAAAATCGTCACCAGCATCAAGAAGGACTGGCAAAAACCACTGTTTTCCTTTAAGAAAGGGCACAGTCTCAAGGATGCTCTGGTCCACACCAGACCTAAAATACTACCTGCAACCCCGATGAGGAGTATCACTGACACTTGGAATCTTCCTAAAGTGACGGGCCACTTCCCGTGTTCAAACTGCTCTGTCTGTCACCTGACTACCCCTACAAAATCCTTGACTCTTGAACCCGGGAAAACCTGGTGGCAGAAAGCCCACACTAACTGTAATTCTGTCAATGTCGTGTACCTCGTCACCTGCCCATGCTCACTCCGTTACGTGGGAATGACAACCCGAAAAATAAGGCTACGGATATGTGAGCACAGAAGTAATATCAGGTGCAAAAAAGCTACGACAAGAATGAGTGACCATTTCCTCCAGACCAATCACACCACCAACGACCTGAAATGGACTGTGATTGAACAAATCGTTGGGGGCCCCAATATATCTGAGAGACTGTTTGAAAAGGAACAGCGTTGGGTGTACCGCTTGGGCACCCACACTAATGGCCTCAATGACGACATACCTTGGGGCTCTGTTCTAAAATAAATAACTGAAATTAATATCTGTTATCCCAAGATCTGTATCTGTTCCCACCAACTCCCCTGTCTGCTACGGTGTTGCTTTAACTATTTAACTTTCCTAGATCAGTTTTATTACTCAACTGGTCTTGGTAACACCCATCCTGAACTCGTGGGCCAGTTGTACTTTTGACTGACTCTGATTATACCCCTCACGCGCACATCAACAAAATTGCGCTATTGTGTTTCCTTTCGCATTCCAGTTTCACCTCGTCTGCGCATGCGCATTACGAGTAGTGTCACTGTCCCGAATTCCCAAGCAAATCAAGCCTGCGCATGCGCCTCCATCCGCGCGCAATCGACCGGAAGTGAGTACCCTGCCCGGACCAGGCTAGCAGTCTAGTCCTGGAGTACAGCCTCCACGCATGCGCGGTAGGAAGGCTGAGACTCCCGGAAGCGGTGTCGCGCCTTTTTTCCTCACCGGCAACGCATAAAACCGCCTTCGCTCTTCCCAACCGGATCGACGAGACCCGGTCCCGAGGGCGATTAGGCGTATCTGCAGGAGACGGACGCCGTGGGCGTGAGTACGAGTCCGGCTGAGAAATCATTCAGAGCTAAGTACTGTTAACTGCTGCTTGACCAGGTTTTGGTGTCCCTTTTCCTCCCTCTGTTTTGCTTTGCAGGATGTGCCAAATGCGCCGTCCCCTCCCTCCCGCGGTCTATGGGGTGGATTTTCATCCCTGGTGAAGTGAGACTCTCCCTCTTTCTCGCCACTTTTTGACTGCTTCATTGCCGACTGGCCACTGGCCATTTGGCCCATTGATCGATGAGTGACAGAATGTTGCGTGTTTATTCTCACTGCCATTTCGCCCTCATTTCACGTATCAATACCCTCCCCTGTGCACTCACACAGTTAGATTTTGCAAAATTGGCAATCTACCTTGACAGTGCCACCATATTAACAATATGACTTACTGTGTAGCCTCAGCCACCGGCAGAGCCACGCACCTCTGCTATCATGCATGAGTGGTGCACCCTGGCACTATGAGCACTAGTAATAGACTGAATTTGGCTAAATCAATTGACAAAATATTCTAATTATGTTTCTTTTGTCTTGTGTTGTCTGTGTTTTTTAACCTTCACAGGTGCCTTTTATTTTTAGTCTCTAAACTTTAGAGGCTGGAGTTGTGTGCGTCCTACCTTCGGGTGGTGAAGCCCGCCTCCGTTTTTTTGCACTTCACAGACTTTTAACTTTCAAGTCCTCTGGTAGGGTGGGCCTTAGAGTGCCCATACCGCCGAGGTTTAACACCATAGGTCCTGACGAATGCCAGGTTAATGATACCACACCGGCTGAAACATGTCCATGTTGACCATTCACATCTTCACTTAATGCTAGTGGGAGTAAGACCATCCAATTAGTTGGCCCTACTCACCTACACATTTTTTAACCTTGTCCTTGATGGTCTTTGATTAAAATTAAATTTTTGACACATACAAGGCAATTTTAATCTCACCACTTGACACTATTCACGTACTTTTTCACATAGCCCTCCCATCACAAAAACCAGCTCCGCAGTAATTCTGGCGTCGAAGCACACCGGGGTGACATTCGGTCACACCCGGTGGGGCCCGATGATGAAGCAAGTCACCGACCAGGTCGGTGAGTGAGGGCTTTCCTAACAAACCTATTGGGCTTTGTTGTTTCCTTGTGCTCTGTGCCTTTTTCCACCTTAACCAGAACAGGAACACTCTTTTGTTGTTGTTACATATTATAATTTGGGGACTAAGAGTGTTCGTGACTCTCCCTCTCTCTCTTGTTGTTTGTAAATAAACTTTGTACCGAGAGCCTGTTGGAGCCTTGCTAGGTGTTTGCTTCCATCTAAAAGTAAACAGTAACCTAAGATTTACAGGCAGCAGACATACTACTGTTCGAAAGAGTAATAAAGGCACAGCCAAGTAATTAAGTTTAAGTGAAATGGGTGGGGATGTGTATGTAGCACTGGCACACTTGGCAACAGGGGTAATATAACGAAGGCAAAGTTCATCCTTTTTTTAGGTCGAGCCCGGAATAAGCATTCGAAGGATGCGTCCAGGCGGAGACTTATAGCTGCCTGACTCGGGGGAATGAGGGACAACAGGGTGTTACGAGCTTGAAAGCCGGATTTGGGTGCGCGAACGCGCACGTTCCGTCCCGCGCCGCGCTGCGCCGTGCACTTCCCTCCCATACATGCGCGCGCATATACACACACAGACACTCGCTCGCTCACACTCACACACACACGAGCACCCATACATACAGAGAAGCTACCCCCGCCGTCGCATACACACACTGCATACACACACGCTCCCCCCCTTACCTCACCAGAGACACACACACGAGCGCACATACACACACGCACGCATACAGAGACACCCCCCGCCGTCGCACACATACACACACACACGCGCACGTCCCCCCCCCGCTCCCGAATACAGTCCCACTTACCGCCAATGCAGTGTTCTGTAGCCTCCGCGGGGCTCTCCCTCGGGCATGGGAGCCCCGCGTCACCACTGCTACTCGGGCCAGGAACTCCTTGGGTGCTGATTCACGCACAAGACGGAAGTCCTGCCTCCACGCTAAGTTTCGTTTTGTGGAGTGCGTGCGCACATCTTGTTTACTAATGTGATGCTTGCTTCTTGGCTGGTTCCACTGTACCGCCTGCTGCAGGAATAAGATAATGGATAATGGCCGCCGGGGAGCCAGGAAGCCGGCCAGTGCTCCCTCCTCCTCCTGCTGCTGGTGCTGGGCGTGCTGCCGCTGCACTGCCTGCTGGCTGACACCCTAGGTGAGTGCGTCCAGGGTCTGATGAAGGTGGAGGTGGGGGTGCAGTACGGGCAGTGTCGTTGGAGCAAAATGCGATAGAGCGCGAAGTGCTGCAAAGTGCTCACCGGGCATACAGTGCTAAGGGGCACCAGAGAAGGCGAGTGCTCGCTGTGCACTTGTCGAGCCTGTAGGATTGGGGGGCTGGTGTTGTAATGGGGCAGTGGAAAAGCACGCCTTGCTTGGGCAGATGCAGTGTTAAAGATGCACATGCGTTCTTGTAAGTGCAGTGCATTAAGTGCCGGGTGCAAAGGGGTAGCGTGAATGCACACTGTGTGCAGCGTGTGTCTGCCCCATGGGGGTGCAAACAACGGCCAGTGTGATGCCCGAACCTGTTCTGTTTAATATCTCAGGGCAGGCACTATGTGTGAGGAGGCAGCGTGGGTTGTGGTCTAGTGAGAGCGGCACTTCAGCCCTGCACAGGCGGTTTATTGTTATGCTTTCGAAGTCAGCAGGGGCGTGCAAGAGACCGAGATTTGCTGTGGGACAATGGCAGAGCAGAGCTGTGGGTTGGCACTACTTATAAATCCATGTATCTGTGGGCCAGTGGAAAAGCACGCCTTGCTGGGGCAGATGCAGTGTTAAAGGTGCACATGCGTTCTTGTAAGTGCAGTGCATTAAGTGCCGGGTGCAAAGGGGTAGCGTGAATGCACACTGTGTGCAGCGTGTGTCTGCCCCATGGGGGTGCAAACAACGGCCAGTGTGATGCCCGAACCTGTTCTGTTTAATATCTCGGGGCAGGCACTATGTGTGAGGAGGCAGTGTAGGTTGTGGTCTAGTGAGAGCGGCACTTCAGCCCTGCACAGGCGGTTTATTGTTATGCTTTCAAAGTCAGCAGGGCGAGCAGGAGACCGAGAGTTGCTGTGGAACAATGGCAGAGCAGAGCTGTGGGTGGGCACTAATTATAAATCCATGTATCTGATGCAACAGAAAAATGCACCAAATCCATTCTCTGAAATTGTTATTTTGACGTAGAAGCCTGCTTTTGTCGAGTTCGTTCTGTGATTCATGTGTTTGCTTTACTTGTTTCCACTAGAATGCTTCTTCAATGCGTTTTTTTTGCATCTCTGGGTAAAGTGGAAACCCCGTCATTTAGCTATTCACATGCGTATAGCACTCCGTGCTGCAAGTGACGGGTTACACACCAGTTTGTCGCCTCCATCCTTACCCCATTGTGCGTGGACGTCAACTGCGAAACTTTGTTGTATGTAAGACGAGGCAGCAAGGTCGTAATTAACAGGGCGAGTACTACAGTTTTCACTGTCACTCCAGATGTGCTACTGGGAGAAAGATTGACAGTTCATCTGAGTAATGTTTCCAGGGGAATTTGCACCCCACCAAGGTTTATGTGGCCCACAAGCTTTCGTTTTGGAGATGTCTATCAGATACGATCTAAACACCAGAAAATGATGTAATTCATTTAAAAAGTTGTTATTGATCAGCTACTAATTTAATGGAATGTCTAGTCACAGAAATGAAGCACCTGTACCCGGAGGGGTGCACATAGGCTCAGACAGAAGCCGCCGCTCACAGGGCCTGACAGAGACACAGTGCAATAGGTCTCCCTTTTGCGAAAGTTTAAGCTATTAGCATTGTAAATGACAATGCCTTTTATTGATGTTTTAAAAGCAAAAACATAAATAAAAGGCATTGCCATTTACAATGCCAATAGCTCTAACTTTAATAATGCGAGACCTATTGCATTGCAAATGCTTGTTTCAATAGGCTTAATATTTTTCAGGGCCAACACGCAATGTTTGAAAACATAATTGTGTGCAAAGGACATGACCGTGGATGTTAGCTCGTGTTTTGTGTGACAGGGCATCAGTGATGATGCAACCTCTCATTGTGTACACATCAGTGTACTCTGTGAGGCGGAAATTGAGAAATTAAGAGGAAGGACATTTTTTTAAAACTAAAGCGGCGCCATTATCTTAAAGCAAACTATGTTAATGAAAGAAATCGTGTTACAACTAATACTGTACATGGGTTTGTCGTGATTAGTGCTAGAATGATGCAAGATGTAGCTAATTCTTCGTCGTATTTGCAGCTTCCCCTGCAGTGACCTGCCACTTGGTCTCGCCTCTTTATCGGTGGAGTCAACAGTACATGGGGTGAGATTCCATGCCCATGCAAAGCCTAAATCATCAGCCGTAGGGCCAGTCTGCCACAAAAGAGGCTCTTGTTTAGAGAAAAAGTGGAAGACACTTGTTCTGGCAAGTGGAATCGCGGGAACGAAATATCACTCTGGCAATATGTCTTTTTGGTTTCTCTTGCTCTCAAATACACATTTTAGTTCTCCATTCAATAATCAGCAACTCTCAGCACAGGCACTGAATGGGATTTCTTAAGCAGATACATTTAAACGTATCCAAATGTCCACTGTAGGTCCCGATTACTTGTTTATGGGCAATTCAAAAGCCCATGGCGTTATGTTTGTCACCAGGCGGTTGTTGGTGCCTAAAACACATTTTGTGATCTAACCAGCAACATTCTAGCCCAGGCATCTTCATCAAGTAGCTTGTGAGCTATTGGTAGCTCTCCAGCTACCTGTAAGTAGCTCTCCTGTGTGCAGCTCATCCTACCAAATTAAAGCCTATTGCTTGGATGAATTAACATATGTATACCAAAATCGAAAAAAATGTACATTCAAGATGAAACGGTGTGTATTTTCAGAGCTTATAAGATAATGTTTGGAGAAAATGGTTGAAGTTCCAAAAAATATCTATATTCCAAGTTCATAAAACTGTTCTTGCTTTACCATTGGCAACAATGCGAAGCACTGAGGTAGTATCCGTTGGCTGTCTTGCATGGGGTGGCCACTAAAGTAGTGTTGTCTATGCAACACTAATAATATAGGTAGCTCAGGATAATTTTCATTAAACATAAGTAGCTCTTATTACAGAAAAGGTTGGAGAGCCCTGTTCTAGCCTGTGCATAACAAATGCATTTTCCACTTGTTGCGGCACTGGACAGGACTATGATACTGTGACCACTCACATTTGAATTTTGGGTACTACAATAAATTAGACAACCCTGCATCAAGATAAAAAAGAATCTGATCTTGTGCTTAAAATTCCAGGTTGTCTTCTCAACCAACCTTCTCCAGATTGGAGTTTAGACAAAATATTGAGAAAAAAATATTGTGTGGACAAAATATTGGCACGAATATTGAGGACAAATATATTGTGAAGATAGATTTCTATGGGTAAGTAAAGTTTTACTTTATATATAACTCCCCATATCCCTTACTTGATGGTGTATATTTATCGTCAAGGTACGTAGATGTGGAGTGAAGAATAGTAAATCTATACTTACCTTTTGCACTTATCTTCTCGATATTTGTGTCCTCGATATTTTTGACACGATATTCTCTCTATACAATATTTTTGTTATCAATGTATTGTCAGTGATCCCTGCAGATTTCCCTCAGTCCTAGCATAGAATTGTCTAAAAATGTAGTCTTGCTGCTACTACGACCACCCAAAGAGAGATCACAAATGTGCAGAAGGGCCTCATGCCTGGCGTTTATTGCTCTTAAGTGTAACTCAGTTTGATTGACGTGTCCCAAAAACTCTTTGCAAAGCTACTGTTAAATCGCCTACACGAGTGGATCAGGGATTTTAATATCCTGAGCCCCTTCCAGGCAGGTTTCAGGGAGAAGGTCTCTACCATTGACCAGGTCTTTCGGCTTGTCCTCATTTATTGGAAAACGGTGCAGTTGGAGGGTGGCAGCCTCTATACTGTATTCGTGGACCTGAGGGCGGCGTTCGACCTGGTCCCCCGGACCAAGCTGTGGGAGGTCCTGGCCAAACTGGGGGTTCCTGAAGGCTTGTTGAAAATGCTAGTTCGCCTTCACAGCGCCAATTTCGCACAGGTGAGATGTGGCAGGATGGGTGTACTGTCCGAGAGGTTCCCCGTTGGCAGGGGGGTAAGACAGGGTTGCGTGCTTGCACCGACCCTGTTTTGCCTCTATGTCAACGGGGTTATCTCTCACTTAGAGGGGGTATCCAACTCTGATGCTCCAAAACTGGCTGCCGAAATCATGTTATCATGTTTGCCGACGATACTCTGTTGTTATCAAAGTCGGCAATGGGTATCCAGCGCATCCTTGATGGCTTTGTGGATTTCTGTGAGGCCCATGGTTTGGAAATTAACGCCATCAAAACTAAATTCATGGTCCTCAATCCCCCACAGAAATTCCATTTTAGCCCCAGCATTGCACACAACAGGCTTGAGAGAGTGAAAACCTTCGAATATCTGGGCATTATGTTAAATGATACACTAACCTGGAACACGCACCTGGAGAAGGTCCTACTTAAACTGACCCAACACTCGAGGGGCATCATGAAGCTATTGGCGAACAATAAATCCTCAATCAGGCCCATTGGTCCTCCGATGCAGATTTACAAATCACAGGCCAAGGGGGCTGCCATCTACGGGTCTGAACTCTGGGGCCATGTTGGAACATCAGACCTCTTGAAAGTGGAAAATAAATTCATCCGAAATCTCGTTGGATTACCTCCTAGTACGCCCCTTGTCCCCCTCAGGATGGATCTAGGTTTATGTCCGCTAGATGACGAATTGGCTTTCCGCCCGCTGGCCTTTTGGCGCAGACTATGGACAACCCCAGAATTGGCCAGTTACAGACAGGGACTCCAGGAGGTCCTTGCTATGCCGGATGCTGGAAAAATCAAATGGCTCAATTTCATCAAACTGGAACTGGAGGGTTTGGGACTTTCTAAAATGTGGTCCGATCCCTTGCCTACTTGCCAACTCATTTCCAAAAAGGAGCTAGCCAAGACATACCGTGACAGTAAATTATCCCTGCTTCTCAATCAATCTAAACTTGGGACTTTGACAGACTCTTTCATGTCCTTCAAGGCCACTTGCAACTTTGAACCGATTCTGGATAAAGTTTACCCTCCTCTACTTAGGAAATTATACCTACAGTGGAGACATGGGTCCCTCCCTATCAGATCATTTACAACTAAATGGAGTGATGACGCAAACAGTACTTGCCCAGCATGTAGAATCTCGTATGAAACTGAACTTCACATTCTCTTTTTCTGTCCTGTCTACCGAGAGACCCGCAAGTACTGGATTGTCCCTCTATGCAGGAATCTGGGTTTCGTGAAGTGCATGGCCGCTTTTAGAGTCCTGAAAACTGATTTGACCGATTACATAGTGTTTGCGGTGGCTAAGTACCTGGGCGCTGTCTGGATCATCAGAAGGAAATGCCTCAGGGCTGGTGACTGACTTTTCTGTACACAGGACACGCCAGTGCAACATGGGATTGTGTAAAAGTTTGATTTTAAAAATTTTATATTTCATTGTACAACTTTCTATCAAATAACAGTTTTAAAAAATGTATGTTTTAAACGTCTTTTATGGTAAAATCTTACCGAAATAAAGATATTTTGAATTGTAATTGTAACTCAGTTTCAGAGCCCTACTTTCAAGCCATCTTCTTCTAAGGTGCTCAGTTTAAGCCTCTATAGTAAACACCTTAAAGGTCTTTACGTCAGGGCTGGACTGGGTACCAGGCGTTTTTTGCTGGGGTCCCGGTTGACTGCTAAGGGGCTGATTTTCTTGCTTTTTTTTTTTGCACTTCTAAACGAAAAATGCAAAACAAATAGCTTTAAAGCATACTTTTAAAACATTTATTTTGCATTGTTTATTAAGGAAAGCCCGGTAGCCAGTATGGCCCTGCTTGTTCGTAGACAGGGACCAACCATGTGGAATCATAAACTCCTCAGCTGACTGACACCAAGAGATGTGAATAGAAGCTGACTGAGCCAGCCCACCCTGTGCACTATAAGATTTGCAAGGCCCCAAGCTGTTGCTGTGAACTGTCTCGTGGGACTCATCTTCTCCTGTTCAGATGTGCCTTGTAAAATGAGTCTTTGGGGAATAACCAGGATTAACATATTTGCTACATGAATCTGACTAGGCCCTTCTATCTCCCTTTACGTGAGGCATGTAGGCGTACCGCCCCAATTCCTTATCTATATACATTACTAGCAGCCCGCCCCAGCGTTGCCCGGGGCAGAAGGAGGCTGGGGGCAGCATTTCAGGTTTGCGTGCACTCCCGCGCCTGCCCCCGCCCGCCACGACATTGTCTGTGTCCCGGACAATGTCGTGGCGGGCGGGGTCCGGGGAGGGAGTGCACGCAAGCCTTAAATGCTGCCCCCAGACCCTGAGCCTTACCGCAGTTGTTCCGGGCCAACCTCCTGCACCGGCTCCCTCCTGTGCCGTGTCCCTGAAATGCTGCCCCCAGACCCTGAGCCTTACCGCAGTTGTTCCGGGCCAACCTCCCGCACCGGCTCCCTCCCGTCCCGTGTCCCAGAGCCTTACCTGAGCCGCCGCTCCTCCCCGAGCTCCTCACTTTACCGCAGTTGTTCCGGGCCAACCTCCCACACCGGCTCCCTCCCGTCCCGTGTCCCAGAGCCTTACATGAGCCGCCACTCCTCCCCGAGCTCCTCACTTCACTGCCGCACCTCCTCGTCATCACGTACGTTGCGGCCAGCGCTACGTCGTGGCCGTCAGCGTCGCAGCCGGCGCTACTTTCAGGGCACAATTTTTTTTAAGTTATATTTTTAAATTTACGTTTTTTTAAAATTTTCTATAGCCTATGTCCATCTGCACACCCTGAGGATTACAACAATGTATTGGGTGTGTGGATTGGCACTGTGGTTCCCGAGTTTACCTTGCCAAAAGGTTTGAGTTCTCTCTTTATAATAGTAGTATAGATAGTGAGTCACAATCTTCCTCCTCCCGGCCTTGCTTACCTCCTTCCTCAGTGGTAGTGCACTGTGAGCTTTGATTAATGTATAGATGCTTAGTAGTGATTTTATGGTTTTTTAAATGTTCTCATCTTATGGATGCGTTTAAAGTCCACATTTTTTAAATACAATTTCATATAACTATACGCATTATTTTTTTAGAGAAAATTGTAGCGTGACAGGAAGCACTCAACGCTAAATAATAATAATAAAACGATGTTTTACCTATACTGCTAAATATTGCACTTTTGCCTTTTACAAGCGCTTTAAATCAGTGATAGGGGAAAATGATTAGTTATTCATTGTTTGTTTCCTGAGGTAAAGCAGGAGAACAGAGGGTCAGGGTGAATGCCGAGGTGGAGACATGAATAATCTTGTTAAAATAAGACACAGTGGTTCTCAAATATGGCTGACACAAAATACCAGGTTTGAAACCTTTCTAAGAATTCCAGTAAAAATTTAATAGCCACCATTTCATAGCTTTCAAGTTTTCATTTTGCTTATGTGTGATTTATAAAACAAAAACGTTGTAAAAAAATGAAAGCATTGGTCCAAAAGTCCTTTGCACACAAAGGGGTGAGTGACTACTTTGTACTGCAAAAGAATGCCGAAACTCAAATAGAAATCAACCAATACCTGAGGTGGGCTAACTCTTTGTCCTTTTTATTTGGCGCGGTTAGCAGAAATAACTGTAAATAATGAAAAGGCAAGCCTATGAAAGGAGAGGGCTGGCTTTAAACCCTTACAACAAAGTATATTTTTGGTAAAATCAAACGGCCTGTTCTAATGCCAGACGCCAGAACATTCGAAAATCTCTGCTTAAAGAGCCAGGCCTTTATGGACTTTCTAAAACTATAGTGAGGATTCTAGTGTTATGCGGAGGGGAATTTAATGTTTATCGGCCAAGACCGAGAAATTGGGTCCACCCAGTTTAACTTGGCTGGATTTAGGAATGATTAATGGATTGGAAGATATGTTAAAGTGGAAAGGCAGTATACGTTTCTGCACGAATCCAGCGGCTTTCCTGATTCATTGAAAACAATGTGCTCTTTTATCAGAAACTAGTATAGAGATTTAATAAAAGGTGGGTGTGACAGAATCTGTGAAACCGCTGCACTTGTCTGATCTCCTGATTTTCAACTTTTATAAATTGAAGAGAAGGGAGACTCCACTTTGGAATGCTTTAAAGACAGTGACGTGCAGGGTGTTTTTTGGGGTGGTTGACTCCTGCAAACACTTTCTGCGCCAGTTTCTGAAATTTAGGGGCTGATCCACAGGGCTGTTATATAGGCAGAGCCAGCCTGCCCAGCCAGTGATGCAGCGGATAGCCCAGTTTTTTTTTGAGACTGCGGACGCAGATCCAGTAGGGAGTACTTCAGCCTGCAGAGCACTAGTCCTCCAACTCCTCTTCCCCTGTTACAATGGCTAACAAATTGCTATATGCTTTAGTTTTCCCTTAGTGGAGTATGGCAACCATTGGTGGAAAGATCCAGCTTTTCCTCCCGGATTGGTGATCCAGCTCGTCTGACAGATGGGTCTTGGAAATTGTTCAAACAGGCAACGCTCTACCTTCTCTCTCCTTCCCATCCAATATTCCTCCCATTCCAGAATGGACTTCACCAGATTATCTATTCATCCTGCTACAGGACGGTTGCTTCTATCTCTCCAACAGTGCCATAGAGAGCGTCCCAGGTTCCCGCTATTCCTCACCCTGGAAAAGAAAGGGGGCCTCAGGTCTACCTTGGACTGCCAATCCCAGAACACTTTTCTGTTAAAGGACACATTTAAAATCCTACATGCACTGCACCCAAGACACTGAATGGTTCCTTAGACTCCCAGGGTACTTAGTTTAATATACAATTCCACAGTCCCACAAGCATTACCTGTGGTTCAAGGGGGCCAGGAACATTTTCAGTTTGTCATACTCCCTTTCAGCCTCCCCAGCCCTCCTTGGGTGTTCATGAAAGTGATGGCGGTAGCTGCTGCCCATCTTTACTTTTACTGTATTCCCATACCTCAACCACTGGCTGCTGAAAGCAGCCTCTCAGCAGTCCGTTAATGACCACCTCAGGATAACATTTAAGGATTTTTAACTGTGCACTGCTAGTTTAACCAAGGATTTTGATGGGTGCCGTGCTCCCTGGGATTGCTCCCCGCTTTAGTTGGTTTATTCATTCCATTTTAGTAACATGCGCGTAAGCGGCTCGCCTTTCTGCACTAAATTAGAGCATAGACTAGTCATTCGGCAGCCCTAAAGGAGCCCACAGCGACTAACGTATGAAATTGGTATTATCTAGTGCACAAAAGTTAAAACAAGATGTGCATTAATGCAAGTATAAGCTTTAGAATTATCACTAACCGAGATGGTACTCATGACGCATGTATACATTTAGTTTAGGAGTTGTCATGATATACATGAAAGCGCGCCACGTGAAGTTAGATAACCGTTAACACTAGAATTGTTTGTAAGCGTTCTCCATTAAGAACACATGTCAGATGTGAGAGCGGTTCGACATTTAACCTTCAGATGCTAAGGGATGATAACATTGTTTGAACCATAGTATAAAGCATTACATTGTACTCATTATTTAATAGATTTCATTGTATTATATTTTACAATACCCTTGATTTATGTTACCAAATATTCCATTGATTGCTGATTGGTGATAGATATATTTTCATGTTGTAGATTTCCCTGATGAAGCCCGATGGGCGAAATGCATTGGAACATTCACGGATTGTTAACTTTATTTCATGATTGAATAATGAAGAGAACATATGACAGTGAAACATTACTACAATAGTAATTTACAAAAACATTGATCAAATCTCATAGTATGAATAAAATACCTTGAAGGAAAAACCAAAGGAAAAAAGTTTCTTTTATAATTGAAACCGTCGTTGAAAAAAACTTTATTGACAAATTTTATTGAGAAATTGAGCTGAAGATTTCAGCAGTTACAGACCAGTGCCCTGGGAGTCACTCTCGCATAGTTTGCGCCAGTGCTATCCAACACCTCAGGATAACAGCAGAACTTTTGACATTGTTGGGTTTCACCATAAATGACCCGAAGTCCCACCTGATTCCCTCACAGAGACTTGAACACATTGAAAACAATTGTGGACATTGTCTTTTCAGGGCTTTTCTTCCACAGCAATGAGTCCCAGACATTCTGGCTATGATCAGGCTTGATGTTAGATCCAGGTGAGGGTTGCTCTGAGGCTCCTTGGCCTCTTAGCTTTGTGCATACTCCTTGCCAACTGCACTAGGTGGCACATACGAGCATGAAATCTCAGTTGGGAATATGTCCTCTTCACTCAGTATACCATTATCCGGCATGCTGTCACAACGTGGTCGTAACAACGACCACGTTATGACAACGCATACTATTACCCCGCAAGTCGTTACAACGACTTGCGGAGGAGGGGGGGGGGCAGGATGCTGGAATAGTAAAATGTACTATTCCAACTCCAGTCTGTGCGAACTGTAGGGAAGGTGTTGGATTTTAAATCCAACACCTTCTCCCCCCTCGGCACGTTGTTGTAACGACTTGCGGGGTAATGGTATGCTTTGTCACAATGCTGTCATTGGTACGACCGCGTTGTGACAGCATGCGGCGTCACGGATGCGGGGTTTACCCCCAGTAGGACCGGAATTAAGGCTCCCTCTCCGACCTCATCCAGACCTTGGAGGAGATGGCTCAAGACCTACAGTGATCACTGACCAATCACAATTTGTCCTGTAGCAGACCGGTCTTCCTTCCCCACCAAGAGCTGGGTTGGGTGGGATCACCTGGGGAAGGGAGATCAGAAGACTCTGCTCTCCAGTGGAAGGCTGGCTCCACATTAGCCATTTAGAGTTGCAGGACATTAGTCTAGCACTGAAACCCTTCCTGTCTTCAATCAAGGGGAGGCTGATGCAGGTTCTCATGGACAACACTCCTGTCATATGGTACTGCAAGAAGGAGGATGAAATGGGGTCCTGGTTTCTATGCCAGCGACCTTTGTGAAACGTCAAAGAATTTATCTAGTCCCCAGCCACCTGGTGGGGTCCCTGAATGCAAAAGTGGACAAACTCAGCAGATGTCTTATGGCAAATCACAAGTGGTGTCTACATCCGGAGGTGATGCAGGGCATCTTCCACCAGATGGGGAAGTCTTTGCTAGATTCTTTTGCAAGAACACTCAGGAGTCTTGTACCTTGGTTTGCCAGATTATTTAATACAAAATCATCAATGGGTACTGAACTTTGCCATGCACCTCCTGTTTAACCTGCCTAAATGCATCTCATTATCCCACTACCATAGTCACCTACATTGGCTGCCAGTTAAGAAGAACATCATCTTTAAAGGACTGACAGTAGCACACACAGCCTTTTACAGTACTGGCCCCAAATACACACAGAATAGACTGACCCCCTGCTGTCCTAGTAAACCTGATTTCAATCATCCCTTCTGCTATGTATCCCTCCTATGAGACAAATTAAATGGGGCGGCTCGGCCTGCTCAGCATAAGCAGCTAAACACTGGAATGCTCTCCTGTTAACCTTTAGAAGAATCCAGAATATCAAAACCTTTTTTGAACTTCTGAAAACCCACCTGTTCAAAGACGAAGTTGGTCCGCCTGCCTTTTGGGTCTAGTACTGGAACACTCTAGTAGTAGTCGTGCGCTTTGCAAGTCCTTCTGTTCATTCATTCTGGAGACCCATTGATGCTGGAATGGAACTAAGGACTCCTTTACACCTTTGCGACAATATTTCTCCCAGGGGTTTTGGAGGAGACCAAAAATGACCGGGCCCAAGTCATCCTATGGGCCCGGATCTGGTCAAGACCATGTGGTACCTCGAACTCCTGAGTATGAGCATCTGTCCTTTTATCAAGATAACTCTTTGGTAGGACATCCTGTCTCAGCAACAGGCTAGGCTTCTTATTTTGAATCTACCCAATTTACACCTCCAAGCATGGAGACTGAGCGGCAGCAATTGACTGTGTTTTACTTGCTGCATGAAGTGGTGGATGTCATCTTCACGACCAGGCACCCCTCTTCAAAATCCATTTATGTTGGGCTCTGGGACAAATTTGTAACGTTGTGTGGTGCCCTGGACACTGACGCCTTACAGGTAAAGCTCTTGGACTTCATTTTATTTATTTATTTTTTAGCCTAGCAAAGCCCTGCAGTGGCACTGTAAAAGGTTATTTGTCAGTCCTTTTTGCCCTTTCTACATTTGCTGGACCAACTGTACTTGTTCAAACCATCTGTAGTGACAAAATTTATTAAAGGTTGGACACTTGTTCCCTCCCAAGCCATTTAGGATGTGGTACCTTAAATTGGTCTTGATGTTCCTTATGTGTATGCGTTTCAAGCCTATTAATAACTGCTTGCTACATCTCCTGACCTTGAAAATTGACTTCCTCATTGTGATTACATAAGCTTGTCATGTGAGTGCAGCTGCCCTGCACCACATGTTTTCCTTACAAACTGGTGCTGAGGAATCGAGCATCCTTTGTACCAGAAATCGGGACTCCCCTCCAAGTTGGGCGATCCAGTACTCTACCAGCGTACTTTGGTTTCCCTCACCCCTTGAAAGAGGAGAAGAGGGTCCATCGGTTGGTGCCAAAAGAGGTCTAAGTTTTTACATGGATTGTACCAAGGATCATCAAGTGGATGATCAACTTTTAGTGGGGTCCTCTGAAACAAGAAAAGGGGATGCTTCTATTTTCGATTATCAAAGAGGAAACCATGACACATGCAGCAGCACAGAGAGTCACAAGTCGCTTCCTCAGGAAATCACTGTCTTCCGCTGCTTTTAGGCCATGGCTGCAGTGAGGGAACTTATATTTGTCCCCCGCTGACCTCAAACCATTTAGAAAAAAATAGCCACTGCTGCTTCTCATGGTAAATTATCTGTGCTTTGTTGCTACTAGAATACCGCGGTTAGGGGTTGCAGATCAATAAGTCTGTTCTTTCCTTTCTGTATATGGAATGTTTTCCCTTCCTCTTGTGGGCCCTTTCCCCTCTCTGCAGCTGCCCCCCCCCTGTTACGTTCACCCCAGGTTCAGATGTACCTCCCACCCATTGCTGCTCCTCTCTGCTCTGGTCTCCTCTTCTCATTTCCAGTGTGGGGAATTCTTTATCTCCTGGCTGCGTCTATATCTTGTCTTCATGCATATCTGACATCGAGGCCTTTTGAAAAAGCGGGGCCGGCATGCTCCTCGTGGTGCTTTCGTAGGTGAAACAATAGAAAAAGGGTACGTCTCCTTTTGCCGCATTGTCTCTTGTGTACCATGAAGGCTTGAGATATCTGGTAGGAAATTCTAGAAGGTCAGGAGTAGACCTCCTCTGAAACAAGTAAGAGCAAGGGTCTTTGGGATCTTAAAAATAAGGTTGATTTGTTGTTGTGCTGTCAGGCCAGTATTCTACCAAGAATTATGTGTAGGGTGCAGGTATGGCCAGGATCTGAGCCATGATCAGACTAGGGCTTGCCCGACTATGGCCGTCCGCCTTTAAGACTTATCAAAAACATGAGGGCAGCATAGGGTGCAAACCACAGCTTTCAAGATTATGCAGTTACTGGGCCTTCTCTGATTACCCCCTTATTTTCTTTCTGTAGACGCACATAGACTGCTGCCCTTTTGATAATCTTGTGATGTGTAGCTGCTAGTGAGTTTTATTCCTTAATTTTATTTATTTTTTTGTACGTATATCTCACAAGTCCTCTTACATCACACTGAAAAAGACTGCCCCCATAGGCAAGATAAGCGCACCTCTCTGTTCACTAACGTACGGCGCCAACACTCCTTCCACATCTGATCACAACAGATACAATATTCTGCCAACTATAGACCCCCATCATCCCACCCAAGGGTAGCATGCCATCCGTCCGGAAATGTGCTTCAGCCCGCATATAGGCCACATAGAGTATCACCTGCTATATATACAGTGCATTACAGTTAGTTACAACTTCTTGGCTGCTGTGATCACCTATGAGGGGAAGTTAAGGAATTAGAAGGGCTGCGGATGGGGGCAGGAAATTATATGAATATAGCATATGGCCATCTTCTTGGGCATGTTTACTGTCATTCAGTTATTCCAGATTAGGGCCTTACTTATTCATTTCAAAATATTTTACAAAATTTGCTGCTACAAGTGAGATTGCGCTGATGGACGGCTTGTCTGCAAATCGAGAAGATTTAAGCCCAGGCTAGACTGGCAGAAACTGAGAAGAAACTGAAAAGTCCTGACACACCAAAGGTGGAACAGGGGTGTCTCTTGTGGCACATAAAAAGCAGCTGCGTATGGTAGGTGGAACAAGTGAAGTCAGACATTGCGGAAGCAGGCTGTTGTAGAGGCAAAATGCCCTTGTGCATAGGGCATCAAACATCCTTGCACTGACCCTGGTAGTGTATCTCCTGGGGAGAACCATCATTCTCCCTCTTCCAAACACCAATTGGGCAATTTAGTAACTCCTCTTGTATGTACATTGCAACGATTTTAATTAATTGCGCAATAAAAACTTTTTTTACTTACTTTACTTGGATATGCAATGCTACGATGACTGCTGTGGAATTCACGGAGTGCTTTTGATTGTTGGGTTGCAACAATTCCTTTTGCCGGAGTAGTTATGAGTGTTCCTGACAGGTCACACTGGATTGTGTAGTCTACCAGTTGGCAGATCATGTCGCATTATAGCCTGCTACTGAGGGCTATACCGGTTGTGAAAACCCTGAACCTGAGTTATACGTTCTAGCACAGGCAAAGCCTATATCAAGTAAGAGACGATATAATAACAGTTCCAGCCAGAGACAGAAGGGCAATAAAGAAATTAGAACATTCAACCCACTGAGCATAGAATGCTTTAAATTCAAAGGGGAGAAACAGAAATACAAACATTAGAACATTGGAGCTGAAGATCTATACCAACCCTTAATGACCCCGAGCCACTCCATTTTACTCAATTCATCCTTAAGAATTCTAGTTTTTAATGTGTCTTGAATCTTCTTTATGTATATTCTTTCTGTTTTTCCGTTTCTCTTTTGGCTAAGATTTTGGCGTTTCCCACCTTTATTGTAGGTTACATTGATTGGTAGGGTGAGTTGTGTTCCATCATTACTGTTTCTGTCAGAGGATCCTTCTGCACTCACTACTTTAGCGCCACACTTGAGTTAAATAGATAATAATGTGGAAGTAAATGATGGATCCAAAATGCGTTTAGTGCTGGTTGGTGCTTGTGTGGTCTCAGTGATTGGCATTTAGTTGCTTAGACTTTCACGTGGAAGAGCTATGAATTTGTAGGAGGTGCTGGGGGTAATGTTTGATAAGATGGCTTGTGTGCTCCAAAAGAGGTCTGTAGGGGAGAAGGAAGATTTCCAGTGCAAGGGATGGAAAATAGATCATGGACCTAAGCTTTGCTTACTTCAAATCTGGATTTACATGGAGACCTGCATTAACACTATGAATCTCTCTTCAAACTCACATATGGGTTCAAAAGAATTGGCTGTGTGGGTGCCTTTTCACAAACTACTACTATGAACACCCATGTTTACAATCACAGGTTGTTAAGGACTTTCTGGGAAATGTTCCCATTTGCCGTGTCATATTTGGCCAGCCTGTTCTGTAATTAGCCATGTGTATTTAGCACACAGACCATCATTTTTATTGGATGCTACCTGGAAAGTATTCTGTGCCCTTCCTTGTTGATATTGGCCTCTTGACAGTATTTGTCCTTTGCTGGGGAGGTGGTGTGGCAGCTTAGTTGCCCATAGGGTGTCCAGAATGAAAGGCGAGGCCCGTTGTTCACCTGACTATTCTGTTTACTGAGATCCTGTCACTAGGCAGCTTAGTGGATTAAAAACATGGTCGGTTACTTTCTCCTCTTATAGCTGTTTGAGTTCAACCAACAGAGACAAAATTGGACAATTTTCTGTTTCCTATTTAGTATCAAAAGTAAGTGTTGTGCCTTTAAAGATACAAACATGAGCGAAATGTGATTCTTGAAAGAGGTGTAAATTCTGGTTACAAAAAAGACCCAAGCAGTTAAAACTGCTAAAGAGTTTGCAGATCACATTCAGAGAAAGAAAAAGGGAAATCTCCAAAAAGCTGGCCTCTGGTCAGAGATGGTCTTCTGTACCGTAGTGTGATCGCTTTATCTTGGACCATGGTTAAGTCAAAGTCAGCCCGCTCTATCGTTCTTAACAGGCCATCAGTTCCCGCAATGTTCTCTTCAATCAATCCCTTGGACAAAAGGTTATCCAAGTGTCGAAAAATCGCTTCTCAATGTGCCCCTGACTATCAAAATAGACTCGTAGTACATATCCAGATATACAACTTGAAAAGGGTAGGAAACTTGTTGAATGTAATTCCCACCTCTCCATTTCAAATTAGATTTTATACTTTGCCTAAATCGCCTGTCTTTGGATTAATGAATTCATAATAAAATTAAATTAATTTGGGTAATAACTTTCATTTACTGGGTTTATACACGTTATTATTAGTAAGCTCTGCTGGTACTCATGCTTTTTATGTAGGGATTCTTGTTAAAGGGATATATGTAGACTAAAGCCATAGTGGATAGTTTTACTAGAAAAAGCATTACCAGCGTTTAATGCGGGTTACCTGGCCGTAGATGGGCACTTACAAAACAAATATTGGGAATACCTTAGATTCACAGGTTACAAAATCAAAAATACATTGTTGTGCAAGATGTGTTCTATATGAAACATACACATTGCTCATGTGCTGCACTAAATAAGCCAGTTGACTAGAGTCGTTGATCTGGGAGGATGGGCCAGAGAGGTTCAATGTTGGGAAACATGGGAGAAAGATCAGACGCTGGAGAGGTGCATGGAATATTGAAAGTTCTTCAGGTCTGTAAGGCTTAGCTACTACTCTGGTTGCTCCACTCCCAAGGCTTTTCCCTCTAAAGAGACGCTAAAGGGTCAACTTGTGATCCACCGGTACCCTTCCACTGTTTTTGCTACCCTTTCCCTTGTGCTGTGAAACTCCATAAAAGTCTGAAACAAATCAGTAAGCAGTCACATCTTGTCCTGTGTATGTGATACTTGGTAGTAGGCTCGCTGTCGCATAGGATGCCTCCTTTTGTGTTTTAGTTGTTGGTGGGGTCTTCCATAGCAGAGAGAAGGGTCCAGGAAAGGAAACAAAACTGAACAAGGCATGATTAGAGACCCACACACTGACCTTTCTTAGCGGGAACTCGCTGGGACGTAGGGTGTCAGACTGGCCACAGGATGCATCCTGGGCTTAAAGTGAACCCACATGAGGTTGTATCATTACAGTAGGGGAACTCTCCTATGTTCTTGAAGTACAGTAATGAGAATGTCTCTCTGGTTGGTACTTCTCAGACAGCAGAATAAGACTTGGATGCCACAGTGGCCCTCCGTGTGGCTCCTTCACACAAAGTAGTCTGTATGTGACAACCTGTAATGTTGGGGATTGAATTGTGTAGTCCGGGTGACACGTGCGTATCACCCTGCAGCCCTCCATGTGACAGTCTATATAAATAGGGTCACCTCTGTGTGTAACCTCGATGTTTTTAGCACTGGGGCATCGGTACATAAAATATTAACTGATTGGTTGATTGATTGGCTGCCTTCTATAGCAGGCTAACCCATAATATGGTCTTTGGGGGCTGATGTGGCTCAACGTTCTAATAACCAGGACATATGCTGTTTTCTGTAAGGGCTGAAAGACTGGATGCTGTAAATCTTGAACAGAAATTTTGTTTTGCCTTGTTGAATTGAGAAGCCCCCAACCCCGAATTGCCAGATCCATTGGAAGGGACATTTTGCAAGACATCTTGGTCTGGGCAGTTTCACAGACCCACCACCTGGGGAGGTACTGCTCTGGTATCTGTTCACAAGGTGAGGAATCTGTGGTTAGAAATATTCATCAGATGAACAAGTTACTTCCCCTAGGTAACATTCTTTCTGGTGGTTACTGTAAGTATTACTTTAACTAATTGCAGTTTCTTCACCGATCTTCCCTCCTGCCTATTTTGTGGAATAGGCTCTGTAGGAAAGTGTCCCTTTTTGACATGGTGACTCCCACTTTATGCCTGGTAGGTGATGCAATTTTGACTGAAGTGCACTGGGTTCCTACTAACAAGTCCTAAATGCCAATGCTGTTTCCCTAAAACAAGATAACTGTGTTCCCCATTTGGCAAGACCTTTAGCACCCAAGTAAGTTCCCCCCATGGAGTCGGACTTGCAACTCAGAGCTTTAAACATTTGACATCTGGTGGGCTCAAACATAACCTTGCTCTTTATGTAAACTGGTGCCATGTTTTGTCTGCATTTAAATGTAATAAAATTAATTATTTGAGTTTAACAGCCAGTGACAGTAAGACATGATCCTGTTTATTTGAATGCCATATACTTCTGATGCCCACATTTTGTGCTTTCTGTAGAGGAATATTGTATTTTAAATGTCATAATATAGAGCAATGGAGGAGTTGCTCCGTGCATTCACAGTAGTGCCTACCACTACTATTCTGTCTTGTATGGATAGTAATCAGTGCACTTTGGCCCGAGCACAAGTCTGCTGCAACGTTCTCACATGCAAAAACCTCAGTTGATGGTCAGAACGCAGAACAATGTCATACATTCACCCCAGTACAGAGATCTGGGCCTAAATCCATCGTTTTTTGCACTCCACACCACGCCAGTTCATCTGTTGACTGGGTGTGAGTGTTTGATTGGTTCAGATGCTCCGTCCATCACCACCCCCTTTTGTACCGCAAAGTTCTCACATAGCAGTCATGAAAAAGTTCTCTCTGCTGCATTGACTTCTTTAGGATTCGATAAATCTAGGAACAGCATTATACCCTCCTGGAAATCACAAGAGCAAGATGAGATGACAAAGTGGGAAGGTTACGCTCCATTGGAAGGCAGCTTATTGTAATTTATTTGCTTATTTAAGTCCATGCAAGCAAAGATGTACCAAGTGCACCTTACTTCTTTAAGCATGCTGTTTAAAGGAATATCTATATGTCATGTGTGTTCCCTGTACATAACAAACCATAGCCACTTTGTCTTTGCAATCTTATACGTCTGCTGCTATTACTGCATAAGGAGATGCAACAGGAGACCCCACTATGGTTTTCTGAATGGTACGTTCGAGACACCTTTTCACTACTACCCATCTTACTGTAACAGCTTCAATGAGGGTGCGAATTTATGAGTGCAAGTTCTCTTGGTCAACCGCCCAAAACCTTGGAGTTGGTGTCACGACTAGTTTGTATACTTTTATTTGTCACTCAGTGGGCCCACATGTTTTTTTAGGGTGCCCATTAGCAGTTTTGGAATCTGAAGTGCCTTGCATTGCTCTTGTGGCACTTTAACATCTGAAAGTTGTAGATGTCATGAGTGGATCCTAATTTGGCACATTTTCTGAATCCTATCCCCTGATTTAACTCAAAGGACACAACTGTCCTCCCTACCACCACCTCTTCATCCTCAAGTGGTCCCAGATCAGGTCTTAATACCCTGAGAAAACTCTAGATTTTCAAATGTGGTTTGCAACTTTACTGCCACTTTTATAGAGGACATGGTATCAATGCCAAGGCAATACCGGGAAGCTGTCTCCATTCACCACGCCCTAAAGTTTGGCATCCAAATATATGGTAGGCAGCTGACCAGAGTCTTGTATTGGCAGGGGTGTGCACTAGCAAAACCTTGTGAAACCCACAGTAGTATCTGCACACTGAACCTCTCCATCTAACATCAGTTCTTCTCCAGCCATGTACACTGCTCTTAGGATCGGACTGGACATTATGGCAATTCTACACTGCCAGGGGGGCTGGTTTGAAAGGTCATTCTGTGGCCTGGTTTTTTGGCCATGTGTGGGCTTGTTTTATTTACTGGCTAATCAATTTTTACTTTTTATTTCCCTGGTATTACCACAGACGTTGCCTGCAACAAGCCTATTGCATGCAGACTCGCATATCTTGCAGCGGACCTATACAGCTTGTCTTTACAAGTCCCACATTTCCCTGATTTGCAAATGTGGACTACTTATTTAACTATCAGATTCGCTGAAGGGGGCCACATTTATTTTGGTACCCGGACCTATTTTCTGTCCCAGACCGACCCTGATTGCCATGGTTTTTTAGATTAGACTTCTCCAACTAGTAGCTTGTGAGTTACTGGCAGCTCCCCAGCTGCCTCTAAGTAGCTCTCTTGTGTGTAGCCCAGCCTACTAAAGTAGAAGGCTTTGCTTGGTTGAATTAATAGATGTATTAACAAAATTGAATAGTGTGTATTCGTGCCAAAAAAGTGTGTACTCGTTTCCAAACCTCATAACTTGATATTTAGTTGAATTTCTAAAATATATTCAACTAGCAGCCCGCCCCAGCGTTGCCCGGGGCAGAAGGAGGCTGGGGGAAGCATTTCAGGTTTGCGTGCACTCCCGCGCCTGCCCCCGCCCGCCACGACATTGTCTGTGTCCCGGACAATGTCGTGGCGGGCGGGGTCCGGGGAGGGAGTGCACGCAAGCCTTAAATGCTGCCCCCAGACCCTGAGCCTTACCGCAGTTGTTCCGGGCCAACCTCCTGCACCGGCTCCCTCCTGTGCCGTGTCCCTGAAATGCTGCCCCCAGACCCTGAGCCTTACCGCAGTTGTTCCGGGCCAACCTCCCGCACCGGCTCCCTCCCGTCCCGTGTCCCAAAGCCTTACCTGAGCCGCCGCTCCTCCCCGAGCTCCTCACTTTACCGCAGTTGTTCCGGGCCAACCTCCCACACCGGCTCCCTCCCGTCCCGTGTCCCAGAGCCTTACATGAGCCGCCGCTCCTCCCCGAGCTCCTCACTTCACTGCCGCACCTCCTCGTCATCACGTACGTTGCGGCCAGCGCTACGTCGTGGCCGTCAGCGTCGCAGCCGGCGCTACTTTCAGGGCACTACTTTTTTTTAAGTTATATTTTTAAATTTACGTTTTTTTTAAATTTTCTATAGCCTATGTCCATCTGCACACCCTGAGGATTACAACAATGTATTGGGTGTGTGGATTGGCACTGTGGTTCCCGAGTTTACCTTGCCAAAAGGTTTGAGTTCTCTCTTTATAATAGTAGTATAGATACTGATATTTGAGTGATAAATCATGTGGCGTGGATAGACTTGGTAATATGATTACCTTGGTGTCAGGGGCATTGCAGCTATGGCTGGTATGCAGAGGCATTCTGAATTGATAAAGCCTTTTATAGGATCAAGCCTGATTGAGCCCTGCGACACATCATACGCTCTCGCTCGCGAGACACTGTTGTTTACAAAATGGACTTGGAGCCCGCCCATTGCTTAATATTCCTTAACTTCAGCGTCACTTCTTTTTTTCTGCCCCTTAATTGGGGGCAAAACGCGTTGGCAGTAGCTTGAGGAAAGATGGGGAGCATTTTCCGCATATAGAGTGAAGAGATGCCAATTTAATTTAGAAATCACCAAACGAACTGTATAATGGTTATCTAATGGGACAAGCGGAAATAGCAATATGTAAAGCTGTTTACCCTTCCTCATGTTACACTAGGGGAATACACTATCTGTTTTTGAGCATTTATTGCATTTAGCTCGTATGTTTCAAAACGTTTTCTGGATCGTCAATGTCGTTTTTAATGTTCATGTTGAATTAATGTTGATACTTTTGTACATTGTTGTGTCCAATTGTGTTTCTGGAAAGATTTGTTTTTTTCAGAAATCATGTAACATGTTTGTAATTCATATTTTCAAAAATAATGACTTGACAAAGTCGAAAAACATACTAGAGTAATGTGCATTTTGGGTTGTTTAAAATAAGCAATGATTTATGGCCAAACGGGGTTCCCGTAATGTAATGTATCTTTATTGGACAGCGCAGCCCAGGCGTCACTTCCTGTTTCTTCTTTAGAACATGGGCCAAGTTCTGAATGATTCCTCTTAATTAGTGTCCATCCTCGGCTCAGGCTGTGATTGAGGTGCTTTAAAGTTGAAAGGAGGCTTACGTCGGCGGTTGCAGAGTCATGTGTGCCAGTGAAGCAGGGTGTTCTTGGGGGGCTGTGCTCCTCCGACACCTCACCCCCACAAGACTGAGAGTCTAGAAACAACCTGTTAGCTTTACCCTCTCTTCACCTCTTGGCAGAAGAAAGCGGAGGTGCTCAAGGGCGCTTATCAGAAATAGTGGCACCGACCATGTGCCCCCCACCCTGGCAAGTGACAGATATTTCACGGCAGCATAACGCCATGAATACTTAACACGTGCTAGAGCTGCTGCCCTCTCAGGGCTGAATTGCGGTTCCATACCGACATGATGACTTGGACAGCAGAGAGAAGGGGGATTTGGGGGGCAGCCGAGCCGCAAGGTCTGCCCCCGTGCAGATTTGGGAGGGGGAAGGGGGGCATAGGCAGGGAGCGGCCATTTTGTCGCTTTTGGGCTGCCTGGGGATAGCCCAAAGGCAGCCCAATTATGAGGTAGGCAGCCCAAGGGTTACTTAAGGGAATGTCGCATGTCCCCAGCCACCATTTTAGGTACTGAGACCTGGTGGCTAGGAGCGGCAGAGTAGTAATTGCTCACGACGTTGAATGGTTTGGTGCGGGGGGCGGTGCCCGGATGTGTTGGTTCTCCATCTGGGGGAGAATGATATGGTGCAGGAGTCGGGTTTGGTTTTGATGAGAGCGATGAGGAGGAATTTGGCGGCGCTGCGGAGGACATGGGCAGGTTGTACGGTGGTATGGACCGAGTTGGTACCGCGTAGAGTGTGGGAGGGGGCAGTGAAACCACAGGCCATAGACAAGGCGCGGCGGAAGTTGAATGTTGAGATGGTGCGTTTTTGTCGGCATTTGGGGTTTGCTCGCATTTGGCACAGGGACATTAAGTACGATGCGCCGGAAATGTTCCGGGGGGACGGGGTTCACCTCTCCCGTATAGGCATGGATTTGTACCTGTTGGAGCTTCGGGAAGTGTTGGCTCGGTTGTTGGGGTGTGCAGGGAGTAGGGGGCGCGGGGGAGGTCTATTCTGCACAGTTTGTGAGGGGCTTTAGGGGGGCAGGGAAAGGGGGAGGTGGTGTAATCACCTAACCCTACTTTACCTGGGTGGCGGAGTTGTTTTTGATGTTGGCCAAGTTTGGCTGGAGTTCGGTTCTTTATCATTAAATTTGGGGAGTTGGGGAACGGGATCGGGAGCGGGGAAAGGGTAAAAAGTTTGGGAGTTACATTAGAGGGTACCTAGTTACAGTTGCAAGAAGGCAGATAGGTCTGTAGGTTTTAGCAGATGTTTCAGTTAGGATGTAGGGGAGGATATTGGATACTGTTAGGATGTAATTGAATTGTAGATTTGTATATTGCAGGGTGGGGGGAGTTATCATGTGGGGATCGTAGGGGTGGGGGGAGAAAAACCTAAGGGGTCAGGTAACTCGATGTTTAGAGAAGTTTTAGTTTTGTAAGGCGGTTTGCCAGTTTTAATAAATGTGATGTGCACCTGTTTCAATGAAGCGACCTTTTACACACACAAAATGGTAGTGGGTCGTGCTTGCGCCCCTTCATCCCTCCCAACTTTAACAGACTTGCACAACACTGTCGAGTTTTTTGGGCGCCAGGCCAAAAACTTGTGAAATAATGCATGCACACACAGTAGTAGGCTACTGGCAACTAACTGGCCCAGGGCCTGTGCGCTCCGCCCCCTTTAGTATGACTGTTGACGCCCTTGATGGGTGGGTGTAAAGTGTAGTACATCACACTCCTTAACACTAGACAGTGTCCAGCAGGACACTACAAACACATTTAGTCTTCAGCTTCCACAGGCTGGATGGAACTCTTTTTCCCCCGAGACCGTCTTAATATTTTAATTTTAAGAACATACTGCACGTTCCTCAAGGCAGCTTCACAATGTAAACACACAACTAAATATTCCAGTATTTGGAAACCACGTATATTTCTGAACCCCCTAAACGTCATTTTCCCAGAAATCCCCTCAACAACTCTATTGCAATACTAAAGTTCCCTGCACCCCAACTTTATGGTAACCCCAAAACAATATGTGCGCTCTTCATACGTTCAAAGCGTAGTTTTTTATATGTTGAAAATGCTGCAAAGTATTTTTGCATTAAAAATATCAAAATTCTCTTGCATAGTTGTTGGCGCAAGACATTAGGAATGCAACGCCTCAGGTTATCACAGTGTTATCACAGTGTATCACATATAATTAATTAGTCTGTAGTTAATAGTTGTGCAGCTGGTATGAAATAGGCAGACTAGATGAGTCTTGTGGTTCATGTATGCTATCAGCTTGTACGTATCACAAAGCACCTCTACAATATTAGCTAGCACTCAATATCTGGAAAGAGGCTAAACTTATCTCACAGTATAAGGTACACAAACGTCCCACCAAGACAGCATTTGTAATTGGAGGGCAAAATGCAGTTTTTCCTTGCTAACTAGAAATTGACATTTTTTCCAATTTTTCCTTGCTAAGTATATAGTCACAGTCACAGTGCTCGGTAAAATGAATTTTTCCTTGCTAAGTAGAAAGTAATGTTTTCCCCTGCACTTTATAAAGTGGGCTTTTTAGGTTTTGTGTGGCCTTGCAGCTGTCTACTTTACCTATTGCAATCATTTCTTTAAAATATGCATAAAGTGAGCTTTGGCACCACCCAGATAAGTATTGCTCTACACTTCATGGAATTGTTTGTTTCGTTCATCAACCCACCTCCTACGGAGTGCTTGTTATTGTAATGCATTAGGCGCTCTTATATTTCAGAAGTACTCTGAATTATCACACGTTAAATTCTATGTATCACAGATGCAGAGAGAGTGTGAGTGTGTGTGTTAGTGTGTATATGTATGTGTGTGTGTGTGTGTATATATATATATATATATATATATTTTTTTTTTTGAACAAAGGACGCCGCACACAGCAACTTCTTTTCACTGATTTATTACAGTGCCCAGTCTAACACCAACGCGTTTCAGCCTGACGGCCTTGCTCACGGTAAGAGTCACTACTTTCTTGCAACTGTTTTATACTCCTTTTTTGATTTCTACTATTCCCATAGACTTCTGGGATATGTAGTCCATATTAACATACAAGAATACACTTTTTGTTAGACATAGTTCACAATTCATATTATGGGATATTTTTGTTGCAGTGCATTTCATAAAGAAACCAGTGTGTATAGTGTCAGACGTTTTGGCATGCATTTCAAAAACACTTTGTATATCAATGTTATTGGAAGAATATACCTTTGTCATGTACCTTTGTCATGTTTATAAAATTTCACAACATTTTTTATATATACATATGTGTATATGAGAGCCACTCATTTGGTGAAAGTGTCTGTAGTAGTTTTTATGTAACTTACTTTCCCACCTTTTTTTATCGAGCGCTTACCGGTGCGCTCCCCGGTACGCGAACCGGCAGCGTTACGGGAGTCCTCCATTTTGTGTATCAGTAGAATTGATACATAAGATGGAGGACAAACAATGTACGGAATGGGTAGAAGGGGGCACGGTAGACAGTTTATGACCCTCTAGGTTTTCTGAGGGGGGATTAGGACGCTGATATATGGAAAAATACAAAAATTAAAATTTTGACAATTTCGCGGGGGGAGCGCCCGGTACGCGCACCGGTAAGCGAACCGGGGAGCGTACTTTGGTGAAGAAAAAAAATTAGAAAAAGATAAACGTTTCGAATGATCAGAGGTAGGGTAGCTCTGAAAAGAGCTATTGTGTTCTGTGGCTAATTTAGGTACCTACAAGTAGGTTTCAATGCACACTTTTAAATAAAGGACGAATATTCTATTCCCTTCATCAGAGAAGTGCACACCATCTCTTCTGTAGATGTGTTGAATGTTGGAACACAAGTTATTGTTGTATATTAAACCCATTCCATAGTCTCTCATGTAAGCAGAAACAGATTTATTCACATGTTTCTGTGCTTCCTCAAATTGTGGAAAAAATTGATTGGACCACTTACATTTTTGTCTTTGACATATATTGGAATATACCAAGGCAGTTTGGGGAAAAAGTGTCATTTAAAAGAAGAATACATTTTACAGCTTTTGATATTTGCTATTAAAAAACCATTGAAATTCACTGAAAAAACCATAGGTTATAGAACATATATAGTTAGGAATTAGCATTTACAAAACCTTGAAAATTCACTGAAAAAACCATAGGTTATAGACCATATATAGTTAGGGATTAGCATTTACAAAACCTTATTTTACTCGCACAAAACCATTGAAATTCCCATATATAGTTAGTTGCACTAACTATATATCGCGCACCCGCAATCCACTGCTGATGATGTCACATATTACATCATTCATGACATGGTCAGTGACATCACTGATGACATCACTGATGACATTTCAAATGACATCACTGATGACATCTCATTTGACATCACTGATTACATCACTGATGACATCACTCATGTGATAATACGATGAACCTCTTCAGACTCTAATATAACCTTACATACACTCAGTGTAAACAGACACTCACAGACTGTCACTCATCCATGGAGTTACTCACACACCTAGTCAGTCATGCAAAGAATCAATCACACCTCCATTTCATCAACTATACAGTTAAACACACCTTACTTATTTAAACATATTCTAACACATATTTACTCTCTTATACAATCCCTGATACAAGCTCACAATGATCCATACAGCCACTCACACATTCACTGGCTCTTATCCACAGTTATTTATATATGTCAACTCTCACATGTACTGTGTTTTACATATGTACTTACTTCCACATGTAGCACTGAGATATCCATTCACTCACCAACACACCCATGCACAGTCAACCGCCCATATAGCTGTTTCCACATGCACTCTTGAACTCATACACCTAGTGAATCAACTGCTTACACATCTATGCACAGAGTCACACACCTCCCAGCCACCCACACACACACTCAGCCTCCCATTCAAATACTTGGGCAACCAATCAATAACCCATATAGCCACTCATATAGCTACTGATCAACACATGCAGCAGCTTACACAACAACAGACATACTGATGCACACATTCAGACAGTTTAGTCACTAACCCATGAATTTAGTAAGACACATTTAATCACTCACTCATACAGTCAGTCATGCACCTACTAAATCCTTTATCCAGACACTTATACATCCACTCATTCTTCAATATGTAAAACATATTTAAACTTTACAGAAACACAGTCACTGGATGATGTCATCAGTGATGTCATCAGTGATGTCAAATGAGATGTCATCAGTGATGTCATCAGTGATGTCATTTGAGATGTCATCAGTGATGTCACTGACCATGTCATGAATGATGTAATATGTGACATCATCAGCAGTGGATTGCGGGTGCGCGAAATATAGTTAGTGCAACTAACTATATATGGGAATTTCAATGGTTTTGTGCGAGTAAAATAAGGTTTTGTAAATGCTAATCCCGAACTATATATGGTCTATAACCTATGGTTTTTTCAGTGAATTTTCAAGGTTTTGTAAATGCTAATTCCTAACTATATATGGTCTATAACCTATGGTTTTTTCAGTGAATATATATATATTTACATTAACACATATATAAAAATATTTTAATTTTGTTTTTCATTGTTTTCTCTGCATGTATCATTAGGTTGAGCCTGCAACAGAGCGAGCAATTAATGCACTCTTACTTGCAAGACTTATTTTTTTACACTAAAAGGCTTTGAGTCCTCCTATTGCATATCACTCTTCTTTGCTGCCTCCTAATTGTCCAGCGCAGACCAGGCGTCACCTCCTGTTTCTTCTTTGGTGTGTTAACGAAGCATAGATTGACTTCTCTTTATTAGTGTCCACCCACTGCTCGTGCTGTGATTGCGGTACTTTTTAGGGTCGAGCCTGAGTGAGCAGCATGCACTAGAGTATGCACTCTTGTTAGCAAGACACTTTTGAGTACTGAAAGGGGCTTGCAGCCCACCCATTGCTTACCAGTTGCTAGCTTGACTGTCACTCCTCTTTCCAGCCTCCTAATCAGCCAGCGTGTATCTTGGTGTCACTTAATGTTTATTCTCTGGTGCATGCACCAATCACAGATTGCTATCTCCTGAATAGTCTGTCTGCTGATTGTGCTGTGTTTGAAGCACTATTTTTACCCCTGCTACTGCATTACTCTCCCAGTCACTACTTCTCCGTGTTGATATCCTCTTTTCTCCCGACCGTCCTTGCTTGCCCATACCCCCACTCCCTACCCACGTCCGTACTTGCCCCCTTTCCCTACCTGTCCCATTCAGAAAAAAGCCCCATGACGCAGCGCCAGCTCTGTCCACATCATAACCCCTTTTGGCTACTTTTGCTTTTAGCCATGCTGCACAGCCACCCTGCTGTACAACATGGCTAAAAGGCGTTCGGAAAGCCAAAAGCTCTTGCACAGGTCCACGCTATTAACTTTGCCAATGCTTGTTACATCTGGTCTCAACAGTCCTTTGTTTATGTCAGTGTTAGAAACCAATTGTGTTTAGTAAAAACTTCAAGCCCCAGCACTGCATGCCTAAGCACGTGGTACTGTCACTGATGTTCCTCTGGAATGAGAGGAGTGTAATAAATTAGGTTATTGGTTGAGAGGGTGAAACCCTACTCCAGTAGGAACCACAATCCTTGCCAGGGTAAGGCACAAGCAAACCCCAGATTCACCCGTGCTCAACCTTTTGGTAGCTTAGCACAGAGGAGTTTGGCTTAACCTAGAGGCAATGTGTAAAATATTTATGCAGCACTTCAATCAAAAATAAAGCAAAAACGCAACACAAGAAAAATCCTACACCAATTTAGAAAATAATAGTAAATTTTAATAATAAATCAAGACCAAAACGACAAATATTCGGTCAGTAGAAATGGAGATATGCAATTTTAAAGATTTATGTGAAAATGGTGTCAAAAAGACCAAGGCGCCACCTGCGGATATCTGGTCACAATAGAATGTGGGCTGGCTACTGGGACCCAGATAGGCCTGCTGAACAAGAGTACCTTAAATCATGTTTGCAAAGGGTTTCAGAGTAATCAGTTGAAGATGTGTCATGGTGCCGAAGGGACGCAAGGTCCTGGTCGGAAATGCATCGTGCAGCGTCGGTTCCGAGAAGCTGTGAGGCAGCGATGCGAGGTCTTGCGTCGTTGTCGAGGAGGCCGTTGACGGGGGCTTGTGATGAGAAGTCCTACGCTGATGATGATTCGCCCACTGGCTGGTTCCAAAGAAATTCTGGGGCTTGAGATGTGGAGTCCTGAGCCGTCATCAAGGCTGCTATCTATGAGAGGCTTGCGATGCGAGGGCTTGTGTTAAGGGTGCGTCACAGAGCGGTGGTTCCGATGGGGCTGTGGGCTGCGGTTTGAACTCTTTGCTCCAGGAAAGTCCATGCAGCAGAGGAAATGCGTTGGTTCTTCTCGGGGTTGCTCAGTGCAGCAGAGGGGATGCGTTGGTTATGCCGGATCCGCAGATGGAGTGGCAGAGCACCCTTATGCCAACTTCCAAGGATTCATGACTGGGGTGGCACCGCTTGGCAGGGTAGGAGTCACTGGTGGCAAAGTCCAGAGGCTGGGTTTAAGGTTGTTAGAAGCCTGTTATGTCCCTGAGGCTTGATCAGGGGGCCAGCCGACTAGACCTTGGAGTCACTCTGGGGTCCTGGGTTCAGAGATGCAGGTCTAGTCCATCTCACTCAGACAGGAGGGCAACAGATCAGCACAGCAGCGCAGCAGTTCTTCAAAACAGCAGCAGTTCAGCATAGTGGCAGTCCTTTAGGCAGCATAACAGTCATTCTTCCTGGCAGAGTCCACATGTCCTTAAGTGTTCTGAAGAATTAGGTCTAAGAGTTCAATATTTATAACTGGTACCCACTTTCAAGGGGAGCAAGCTTCTAGAGGTTTCCACCTATCCTAGGGTAGAGATGAACCTTGTGATGGTGGAAAAAATATTTAGGAGTCTTTCACTACCAGGGCATGTAAAACATAAAAGTGCATGTCTACTTTTTAGGTCAAGCATTCAAGACCTCTTGTATATACTTTTGTATATACTTATATGTGTATGTACTTTGTGGGCTCTGGAGATCAGCTCTAGGACTTGTCTGCTACCGCTTAGGGACTTTTTTCTCGCTCCCCTCGCTGCTCCCTGCTCACCCAAACGTGGTATCGTAGCGCAAAACCACCTCTCCTCCAGAAAGCAACTAAAAACGTGGATATTCGACAAGTAAATGCACCTGCCTCCCCAAGCGCCTTGAGACCCTCTGGGTGAGTAGTGCGCTATATAAATCTCTGAACTTGAACTATTGAACTGTCTTGATTGAAAAAGACCAGCCGAGGTCCATAAAATACCAGAATCACTTTAGCATTCTCTAGATTCCAGCCAATAGAAATTGTCTTTCACGAGCCCCCGTAGACAATTATATTTTTTTCAAATCTTGTATTTTCAGTTATATGACCACGAAGGCCCTGATTTTATATTAAAAACAGAGCTTTGGACTATACCATTTTCCGCTGAAAGGCAATATTTCTCTCCATGTGTTCCCATTCCTGGCGTCACGCATTTTGGTGCTTACTTTCCCTCCATGTTATAGAACAGTAAATGTTTCAGCACCCACGCTAATGTGTTGCATAGCTAAATACATAATAGGTCCCAAAGGCGAGACCAATTGCATTGCAAATGCTTGGTAAATACACTGCACCCTGCCATCTGGGCTGTTCAGGGCCTACCCTAGGGTGACTTATGTATAAAAAGCATTTGCAATGCAATAGGTCTCGCATTTGCGAGAGTTTAAGCTATTGGTATTCTAAATGACAATGCCTTTTATTTATGTTTTAAAAAGCAACTTGTAAATAAAAGGCATTGCCATTTACAATGCAAATAGCTCAAACTCTCACAACTGCGAGACCTATTGCACTGAGAATGTTTGTTATTTTTGTGGCATATGCATAAAATAAAAAATATATAAAGGAAACTCACATGCATGCCAAAGTCAGCCCTATTACCTTTGCCAAATCTTACTTTGCATAGGTTCCAAGACCATGTGTCAGTAAGGTTAGCTCAGTTCTTAATGGTTATCAAACCACTCCCATGGTAAGTTTTGCAAGTATTGGACCTGTGAGGCTATGCAGACGTGTAACACAAAAAGTTGGAAAGGTGGAATCACGTTGTCTTCCCAGCTGGCCAGGCAAGCCCTGTCAAGAACGCAGGGAGGTCTGGGACATTTACCTGGAAGGCAGAATATGCCCCTCCTCTCCCATCGGTAAATGAGAATTAACTGTGACCTGCCAGTCATACTGTGACCTCTGACACATGAGCATAAATCTCGTCGGTGGATCGAAGCACGAGGAAGGGGTGTCGGAGTCTGACCCAAGTCTTGGCACTTGTGGGGTGGCCTCGGGCTCTGACATCAAGTCTGAACACTCACGTTTAAGGACAACGAACGCACTGCGTCAAAGAACTGAAAACAGCCGAGTCCGGGCCCTCAGTATTTAATCTCTCATTTAACAGGCTTTCTCCGTGGAGCTAACGGGGGGAGGGGGTAGGGAGTGAAAGCGCACGATGCGCGCATGCAAACCTCCTGTCCTGCGTGCACGTAGACAGGGAGGGAGGGGGAGAGAGGGAGCAAGCTGAGCCCTACGCACGTGAACATCTCCTGTTCACCCCCGCGTCCAGATTGCCAGTCCATTTCTTGCGCGTGCCCTTCTCTTGTCTCGCATGAGAGGCAACCCCGTAACAATACTTCTCGCTGGCGGAAGCGTTCCGCGCTGCATTCGCCAGGCTCAACCTAAAAATAGAAGGTTTGGGCCTGGCAGTAGGTTTATGTTGCCAGGTTGAAATGGCAGTTTTAAAACTGCTCACACAGGCTGCAATGGAAGGACGGAGACAAGTTTAGAGGGCTACTTAAGTGGCTGGCACAATCAGTGCTGCAGGCCCACTAGTAGCATTTAATTTACAGGCCGGGTACATGTGGTACCACTTAGTAGGGACTAATAAGTTAATTAAATAAGCCAATTAGGTGTAAGCCAATTCTAACATGTTTTTTTGGAGCAAGTACAATCATTTTAGCACTGCTTCACAGTGGTAAAGTGCGCAGAGTCCTAAAGCCAGCAAAATCAAAGTCAGCACAACAGTAGGGTTAAAAGCAAAAAGGGGAGAACCACGCCAGGAGGATCAAAGTGGCAGGACTGCTCCGCTCCCTTATCACCAGCAACTCCTTTACGTCTCTGTGGCCATAGATGACAAAGCTATCAGATCTGTATGTTAACGGCCTACCCTCAACATTCTCTGAAAGCCCTGACAGCGAAATATATGACCTTTCCTCAGGGACACCCTAGTGCCACAATTCTGCCCACTGACCACCCAATTTATACTCTGTTGATCCAGCTTAACAACCAGGGCACAAGTCCTATAAAAAGAAATGGGGGGACTGATAGTATGCAAATGACCTTGTGACGTCACGTGCTAAATGTGTCCCGATGTCTGAAATTTACACCGAGACACGTTCAGCACATTTCTGTGTGTCCCAGCCTCTTGGCAGAGGGACGGCGTCCACCCTGTGAAAAGAGTGGGGGGACGCCGTCCACCCACGTGGACCCCCGACTCGAGCCCTGTTAACAACCCACCTCAGATTCCTCTTTGCTCATCTTCCAATCTGCTACTGTCTCCAGCCCAATGCCCCCATTGCTTCACACAGTTATCCAAAGGCTCCTGAAATCTTACTACTGCCCAGGGCTCGAGTCGGGGTACCATGCGGGTGGACGGCGTCCCCCCACTTATTTTACCGGGGGACACCATCCCCCTGCCAAACAGCTGAACTTCACTCTCTGGCCTCTCTGGGACGAGGAGCGCGGCACCTTTCGTGATGTCACGTCCTGTTGTGACGTCACATCCGGTGACAGCGTCCCCCCACTTCTTGTTTTACGACTTGTGCCCTGCTACTGCCCTTAATCTATTCCTTTTTTATCAGCCACCCTTCAGGAGTTTCTCTGCAGCCTCTGAGCACCTCTCAGTCGCGACCCCCCCACAGGGCTCTTCCCCAAGCATCTTCCCTGCTCCTCTTCTTAACTGCTCTGCCCCCCAATGTGCATGCACTTCTCTAACCCTCACTCTCTGCGTTGCTCGCCAGCCTCACCCGGGCTTTCTTGCCCTTTCAGTCCTGACCTTCTCTCATACCCTGCCCCCTCCCCAGACACGACTCCTCTCCCCCTTACAACTAACCCTTTCATCTCCTCTGCCCTCCGCTGCTCATCACGTCTCTCCCCGCTCGAAGTGTAATTTCTTGCCTGAACAAAAAACTGACGGGAATTTAATGAACCAGGAAAAGTGAGTCTGTGCTTACGGCACGCAAGCACCTTCTTTTTATTAGCTGACATTTTGCAACGCACAGTGGGACCACGGGTAAATTGTCACTCTAGTTTGGCAGTTTTATATTGCGTGAACTCGACCCGCATGTGTTGGATCGCTTTAACATGTTATATTACACAAGTTCACGTTCATGTTTTTAGGCACGAGGAGATGACGTGATTTGGCCAGAATCACAGGATGTTGAGCGGCCCTGAGACTCGAATTTGGTTCCCAGGTGCCGGAGTTGGCAGGAGTCTGTCGCTAGGGCCGTATCCTCTCCAGCGTGGTATTCTGCTATTTGTGCTGCCACTGTGCACATTACGTCAAACTAGAGCGAGGAAGAAATTCCAGGAAATGCATTTCCGGCATGTAGTGATTACCATTACCGGCCTCAGAGCTGAATGGATCACTCGAGCGATGCTGCGTTCTGACTTTGCCACCCTGTTGCTATAAATAACAAACACAATGCGGTTACTAAGGGAAGGGTGAGCATGGGTGGTGCCATAGCAGGGCTTGGAGCCAAAGGGCAGGATTGTTTGGACCCTGGGCAAAGACCAGTCTCCTGATCACTTCCCGTTTCTGCTGTCTTGTTGCACACATGCTCTATTGAATGTGTAAACAATATTTTTTATGTCAATATATTACAGCTTTTTAATTTAAAATATAAATGTGGTCTCACGGCTAGACTGCCGACCTTGGAGCTGGGAAACCAAGGTTCGAGCCTCAGGGTCGACTCCACATCCTGTGATTCTGGGTTAACCACTTAATCTGCCCAAAAAAATGAATGTGTCCTTGTGTAACGTAACTGGTGCTCATGTAAAGCGCCCCAATACCTTTGGGTCGAGTTTGCGCTATATGAATGTGCAAAAGGGCTTAAATCACCTGTCCTTCTCACTGCTCAATCTGCCATCTCACTCAAACAAGCCCATCACTAACCATGCATTCATTCATCCCACTCTGCACTTATATCTGCACCCAAATTCGTATGGTCATCACTTTCTCTCTACAGTCAACTCCTCTTACCCTACTCTCACAATATTGCATCGCTCACCGTGCACTCACATGGGCACTCCTGCCACCCACACAGCGCAGAGGGTTAATGTGCCTGCTACAAAGAATGTGTATCATGCAGATCACTGAACTGAGCATGAGTAAACTATGAGAAGCGCTATAAGCAAAAGGAAATGTTTGTCAGAAAAGTGCTATAGAGAAATGAGGTGCATTGTTGGTGAGTGGTAGTGAGAGAATTAATGGAGTAGGAAATAGGGGGGGGGTGCCATTATAGACTGTTGCACTGTGTGCGACCAGTGCTGTTACCTTTGTGATACCCTGTTCAATTGTATGATCCTTGACTCTGTAAAGATCACTGTGTTATAGTTCTGTTTTTTTTCCAGCCTCGAAATGTAAAGCACCCCAGCACTTTCCTCCCTAACGTATGACCATATATTCTGTAAAATGTTCCTATGTACCTTTTCACCCCCTCCCTCCTTGCACATATCCCTTTGACTCCCTGCCTATCATATGGCCCTTGTTTCTGTATATCCCCCCGATTTCTTGCTATCATTTGTCAACCGATCTTTCTGTATTACTCTTTGAACCTGTAAAGCGCTCTGATACCCTCACGGGTCAAGTTCGCGCTCTATAAAACTTTAAAATAAATAAATAAATAAATAAGGATCAGCCGTAGCTGGGAATGTTAGTCCCCTCGAAGTTCGTGTTTAGTTGCGCCTCTGCTAGGGAGGCTGTGTGAAACTAGCACCCCGCCCCACCTCTTCCTCCCCTAAACAGCCTACTTTGCCAAGTGGGTGCGAGATTATTTTCTTACCCTCATAAATCATAAGCACTGTTTCTTCTCCCGTCCGCCATTTAATGATGAAAACTCAGACGTGCAAGAAGGCAGGAAATACTTAAATATATCCGGGAAAGTCTTGCTTTTCCTGCTACCACTTAGAAGATGAAGACGGGGCCTGCTTCTGCAATGGTGGCGCTGGGTGCAACAGTCTTTGTTGGCGCCCTCCGCCCAGTGACCTCCTTCCTCATGCCTGTCCTTGCCAGTCCCTACTACCCTCTGGTGGTGCCCCTTATCTCTCCTGAGCCCCTCACACATATATTTATTTTATAGTGCAGCACATCTCAGTGTCCAATGTAGACTGCCAGAGCGCTTTACATCACAAACATATTTATAGAAACAGTGACTCATTCAAGTGTGTAAATCTTAAAATGTGTATAGGAAATGTTACTTAAGACAACGAGAGCTACAAGTTCATCCATACTGGTAGGCAATATGTGCTTAGAATGCTTGGTCTGGTGAAACAAAGGGTCAGATTAACTTAATGTTAACGATGAGCAGTAAGCGAAGTAACTGCGCTGTGTTGCATGAAAACGAAGGAGTACAATAGCACCATATTCACTAAGATATGGTTGATTTGCTCTCTCCTCTAGTGCCTGTGTGAGGTAGGCTGCCTTGCGCCAATGCATACACTCTTGCACCACAGAGCAAGGATGTTTGCGTGATGTACCGTACGGTACAGCACACATGCAAAGTTGGAAAAGTTTGGAAAAAATAAATATTTTTTCCAACTTTTCCTCAAGTCTTTTCTACCAAAGTTAGTAAATAAGGTTTAGTGTCAAAACGCATGGGTGAGTGCATGGGAACGTCCATACACGCATGGTATGCATCTATGGCGTAAAGTAACACATATTGCTACTGTGTGTTACATTAGGGCTACTGTCCAGTGCAATTCAAGATTTGCACTGGAAAGTAAGCCAGAAAACAAAATCTTGCGCCAGGTTTGCGAAGTGTTACTAAATCTACCCCATAAACATAACACAATGTTCATCACAATCATTAGCTCTTCCTTTCTAGCTGATATTTGACCTGTGCCTGCGCTCTGTGCGCTTCAGGATTCGAGCTGCTGCTTGTTTTTAAAGCTTACCTCGTTTTTCATTTTATTTCCGTTTTCTGTTATTATTGCCTGCTTTTAACTGCGCCTGGCCCTCACTTGCATTTTAACTTCTGGGAAACACACCGCTGTTGGGCGGGTCCGCTTCCCTGCGTAGCTCCTCGCAGTAGCGCCATCTTGGAAGTAGATGGTGCCGCTTTTCAGCGCGAACAGGTAGGCTTGACGCTTTAGTTGTCAGTTGGACGCTAGGCGGGTACATAAGTGAGTCATGCTGACGCGCAGCGGTCACGCGCAGCGGGGACGCCAGACTGACGCCGGAGTTACGCCAGAGTTAAGCCCGTCTGCGCCCGTCCGTGCTGAGGACGCGCTGCAGGACGGGCTGGACCCTGGGACTCCCGACTTGTCCGCTCCTTCTTCCAAGGTCGATTTGTTTCGTGTCTTGTTGTCCCTTAGACCCCCTGTGATTCTTTGCTATCATCGGCTTCTTCCGGAGGCTCTACATCAGGCGCGGTCATGCCCCTCATGTAAAACATCCTTTGACTTTTCTACACAGGCTACTAGGAGTCCTGCTCCCCCTCTCCCTGGTCGGCCTATCGGTCAACCCAAACAGGGCTTTCTGATTAATGCACGGTCTCTGATCAAACATGGGATAGATTTTCATGACTTTGTTAGCATGAGGCAGCCTGACTGGGTCTTTGTCACCGAGACTTGGGCCTCGGATTCCTCTGGTCACGACCTTCTTCTGGCTATACCGGAAGGATATGCGCTTCAGAGGTTGGATAGAGTGCGTTGTAGAGGTGGTGGATTGGCTATTCTTTTTAAGTCCACACTCTCTTGCACTGTAAAATCTTTATCGGTTCCCACCGATCCATTTGAGGCCCTATATTTTTGTATTGTGTGTGCCCCGTCGAGTTCCTTCACTGGAATCCTCGTATACAGACCTCCAGGCTCCAGAACCAATTTCTGCTCCGAGCTTTTTAGAATTCTGGAACCCTACTTTGGTAGATCTCATTTTACCATTCTTGGTGATATGCATTTTCATTTAGAGGATATGGCGTCGAAAGACACATCCTCCCTGGTTAACTCCCTGGAGGCATGCGACTTTGTCCAAAGGGTTCTCCATCCGACCCACAAGGCTGGTCATACCCTCGATGGGATATTTTCTAATGATTCTAGACTAACTGTCGGCATGCCTGTACCGATAATTTGGTCTGATCATTTAGCAGTCCCCCTGTCCTTAGACATTCCCTGTCTGGAAGGTAATCTGGGTACCAACAAGAAATGTCTCAAAAGAAACTTCAGGAATCTTACAAATGAGGCTCTGGCCCCTTTTATTCAAAATACTAATATCACATCTCAGCGGATGGTGAATGAGGTGGCACAAGAACTCACAAAAACAACAAAACCCCTGCACTGGATAAACAACAATAATGTCTGGGTGACTTCGAGTATCAGTAGCATAAGTCAAACATGCACATCGAAATTTCCGAAGTCAATAGACTGCAAAGTGCTGAAAAAGGAATTCCAATGAAGTAAAGTTCTTGGTATAAAACACCGGTTTATTGTTCCTCTTGTACTGGCCAACACGTGTTTCATCGCAGGGAAACAGACTGCGAATCTTCAGGGCTGGATATAGATACAAAAGATGCATTTGTATGGTTGTTCTACACGAATTAAGTGAAAGTGGTTGGTGAAACCCTGGGTGAAAACTTGGCATGCCATGAAGTGACATTGTGTCAACAAAGTGACTTGGATTTTGTTATACAAGTGACTTTAGTGAGAGTAAAAAGTGATATTGTTTCTGTAATGAGTCTACAGATTGCGTGGATTTTACCACACTTTAGCAATCTAGAGCATTATTAATTCTTATAGAAAAACACACTGACCAGTGCGAAAAAATGAAAAGTGGCGAAGTTAAACATAAGTGTCTGTGTTTGTTATCGGGTACACACCCCTTTGTGACTTGTAGTGACTGTTTGGTAAGTCCATATGAACCATGCTGTCCAACACATTACATATGCTTTGTTGAAACTAACGATAAACTTTGCAGTGTAAACACGATTTGGAATTGATTACAGCAAGCAAGGCAAAAGTGGATAGCACTAGTTAAAAAAAGGAGGGGGTGTTAATTTATTAAATAGATTGTGCTAATTCTAGACTTTCGTGTGTTTCAAAGTATCCTTTTCGTTATAAAAGAGACTCATTTTACTTATTTTGTTCTAGACAAAAAATAAATAAATAAAACCCCAACGCTCATCATGTAATGTTTAAGACAAAAACATGCTCCAATTGGTAAATTGTTGTGGAGCCAAGGGGTAGTATCAACAGTTGCAGTAGAAACGATAATTAATCCGCACGCCACTGGTCACTGCGCGTGCATCACGGAAAGGGAGGATATCTGTAAATAGGTGCTGGAAGTTAAAAACTGTGCATCAGAAAGGAACACCAACTGTAGAAAACCTTGTGTGTATCTAAACACGTATTACGTGGTATTGCGGTAATTATAGCCCTTATTGTCATGATAGCCGGTCATACCAGGGGGCTAGAAACAAATCCGAGTTGTTTTACCAAAAAATGAACAGGACTATAGGACTCACCCTCTTAAGTGAAAGAACCGGAAATGGTGTTGTGGCCAACGCCCGAAAGGGCGAAGTGTGGAGGATGGACGTTGCTCGCGTAGTTTGATGGTTTCTATAGGTATACATAATGTGTGTCATATAGGGTAATAGACAGAGACGGTTATGTAAATCGCACAAAAGACGGGGGGGGGTTCAACAACCCCTGGATTAGTACTCATACCTTAATATAGTGGTAAGGAAGCCATAACCGGGAGGAGAAGATATTGAAGCAGTAGCGCTCAAGTTTAGGTAAACAGGCGGATACACCTGTAAAGGGAGTGAAGAAAAACAAAGGGGTATAGTGGATTCCTCCTCCTTACTATTTTGGCATTTGTCGGAGAAGAGAATGGATCGGTTCAAAACGCGAGATCATTTACCTGACTGAATGTGTTCCCCATCCTGTAGTTCCCGGCGCCGTTTTTCAAAGACGGTCACCTGACAGGAAGTTGGGCCGTCTTTTATGATGTAGTTCCGTTTCTGTGCTCTTAAAGAACTAGACCGTTTTTAACATTTTTGGTGTTGGTAGTTTTTCCAGCAAAATACTTTTTTAGTTTGAGGCTCCGTATAAATTTAAAGAGATCTATTTTCGTTTGGCATGTGTCTCCTGTTGAGTAGGGGTTGAAATTAAGGCCTTTAGAAAGAAGGTTGGTCATATCGGGAGTTAGTGGAAAAGAGGAAAGGTTAACTACTTGGACTTCATTGTGTTCGTTCCCTATTTCCTTGCTGTTCCTGACCTTAGTTTTTTTCGGTAATCTTCGTTTGCCACCCCTGCTGCCTCTATGGGTCTTTGATCTGTTGTATCCCTTTGGGGTTGGGGCTTGTTCCCTTTGCGCATACGTTCTAGTTCCACTAAAAAAGGGGTACTGTTGGTGTCTTGCATGTCCCCCCTTTCTTGTTCAGGTTCGCTTACACCTGCAGAATTTAGGGATGCATTACTGGATGAGACAGAGCTGGGGGCAGATGAGATGTTGCCACCTTTTTTGGGATTATTGGGTCGAATTAGAGAGTCGTATTTGCGATCATAAGTAAAAATTCGACCATTACGGTAATCTGCGTCATCTCTTTTAATTTGCCTAGCCTTCCTGTTTTTTTTTTTTGCTGTTTCTTGGATCTGTGTGTTTATTAATTTGTTTATTTTTACTTAATACGTTGTAATTTTAGCTGACAATCATGTATTTCACTGTTATGTCGTCTGCTGACTGACACACCAGATAAACTCTAGGGATAATCATCCATGAGACCAAGAATCAACTAAATTAACTTCTGTCTCACCCCCGTTTTTTGATTCTTGGTAGTCCCTAAAATGTGCCCCCCCTTTTTTGGAACACCGACTTTTTTTGAAAATTTAGTATTTCTTTTAAAAATTCCACCACCAATCTTCACCTTACTCCACACAACGGAGTAGTCTAGTATTTCCTCTAAGTGTAGTCGTGTTTTCACTAGGAGTAAAATACACCGCCGGTCTAGTTCTTTAGGAGCACAGAAACGGAACTACATCATAAAAGACGGCCCAACTTCCTGTCAGGTGACCGTCTTTGAAAAACGGCGCCGGGAACTACAGGAGGGGAACACATTCAGTCAGGTAAATGATCTCGCGTTTTGAACCGATCCATTCTCTACTCCGACAAATGCCAAAATAGTAAGGAGGAGGAATCCACTATACCCCTTTGTTTTTCTTTACTCCCTTTACAGGTGTATCCGCCTGTTTACCTAAACTTGAGCGCTACTGCTTCAATATCTTCTCCTCCCGGTTATGGCTTCCTTACCACTATATTAAGGTATGAGTACTAATCCAGGGGTTGTTGAACCCCCCCCCGTCTTTTGTGCGATTTACATAACCGTCTCTGTCTATTACCCTATATGACACGCATTATGTATACCTATAGAAACCATCAAACTACGCGAGCAACGTCCATCCTCCACACTTCGCCCTTTCGGGCGTTGGCCACAACACCATTTCCGGTTCTTTCACTTAAGAGGGTGAGTCCTATAGTCCTGTTCATTTTTTGGTAAAACAACTCGGATTTGTTTCTACCCCCCTGGTATGACCGGCTATCATGACAATAAGGGCTATAATTACCGCAATACCACGTAATACGTGTTTAGATACACACGAGGTTTTCTACAGTTGGTGTTCCTTTCTGATGCACAGTTTTTAACTTCCAGCACCTATTTACAGATATCCTCCGTTTCCGTGATGCACGCGCAGTGACCAGTGGCGTGCGGATTAATTATCGTTTCTACTGCAACTGTTGATACTACCCCTTGGCTCCACAACAATTTACCAATTGGAGCATGTTTTTGTCTTAAACATTACATGATGAGCGTTGGGGTTTTATTTATTTATTTTTTGTCTAGAACAAAATAAGTAAAATGAGTCTCTTTTATAACGAAAAGGATACTTTGAAACACACGAAAGTCTAGAATTAGCACAATCTATTTAATAAATTAACACCCCCTCCTTTTTTAACTAGTGCTATCCACTTTTGCCTTGCTTGCTGTAATCAATTCCAAATCGTGTTTACACTGCAAAGTTTATCGTTAGTTTCAACAAAGCATATGTAATGTGTTGGACAGCATGGTTCATATGGACTTACCAAACAGTCACTACAAGTCACAAAGGGGTGTGTACCCGATAACAAACACAGACACTTATGTTTAACTTCGCCACTTTTCATTTTTTCGCACTGGTCAGTGTGTTTTTCTATAAGAATTAATAATGCTCTAGATTGCTAAAGTGTGGTAAAATCCACGCAATCTGTAGACTCATTACAGAAACAATATCACTTTTTACTCTCACTAAAGTCACTTGTATAACAAAATCCAAGTCACTTTGTTGACACAATGTCACTTCATGGCATGCCAAGTTTTCACCCAGGGTTTCACCAACCACTTTCACTTAATTCGTGTAGAACAACCATACAAATGCATCTTTTGTATCTATATCCAGCCCTGAAGATTCGCAGTCTGTTTCCCTGCGATGAAACACGTGTTGGCCAGTACAAGAGGAACAATAAACCGGTGTTTTATACCAAGAACTTTACTTCATTGGAATTCCTTTTTCAGCACTTTGCAGTCTATTGACTTTGGAAATTTCGATGTGCATGTTTGACTTATGCTACTGATACTCGAAGTCACCCAGACATTATTGTTGTTTATCCAGTGCAGGGGTTTTGTTGTTTTTGTGCAATTTGTGTGGATTTTCGTAATCCAACCTTGAGCGGTTACGAGGGATTACCGCCCGCCCTTTTGCCTGGATTTCGATACTCCATAGCAGTATAATACTTTGCGGTTACTTGGTTGCGCGCCTGGCCATTTCTGGAATACCTTAAACCCTCCCAGTAGATCAGTGGCACAAGAACTCATCGACTCTATTACCGAAGCCGTAGATGAGCTAGCCCCCCCCCTCTCTTAAATTTGTAGCGCGACAAAAGCCAACAGCTCCTTGGTTTACTGATGCACTGAGGCTTCTCAGACAAAAATGCAGAAAGAAGGAACGGGGATGGCGCAAATCCTGGGACCCTAAAGATAGAGAAGCTTACAAGGGCATGTTACGAGAATATAAGAGCAGAGTGATTAAGGAAAAAACAGGATTATTTTACCAACTTGACCTGTGCTCTCACGTCATCTAAAGAGCTCTTTAAGATCGTGGACTCTCTATGCTCTCTCCAGGCACCCGACCCCGTGGTTGCTTCACAGGAGCTATGTAACAACATCTCAGACTTCTTCTATAAAAAAATAGATGATATCTATCTAGCTCTACAATCACAGAGGATCTCTCTGAGTGAGGAGGACTCCTCTCGAGTCAAACTTCTGGAATCTTGGGATGCGGATACTCCTCAGGTCCTTAACCATTTCCCTGCGCTCTCCCTGGAGGGACTCAATCTCCTCCTAGATAAAACGAAATCAGCTTCTCCGCTGGACCCGGTTCCTTTGAAAATACTAAAGGACCGTAGGGACATCATTCTTCCTCCGATGTTGGAAATAATGAATGGAGCCATGGAACATGGTATTTTCCCGATGGCACGGAAGAGAGCTATCGTAAAGCCTCTTCTCAAAAAGTCCACCCTGGATCCCGGCATATTGAAGAACTTCAGGCCAATATCCCTCTTGCCGGCCCCTGCTAAGATGCTGGAGGCCCACTTGAATTATCATCTTTCCAATTTCCTTGATGCTTCAGGGTTTTTGGATGGGTCCCAGCATGGCTTTAGAAAGCTACATAGCACGGAATCTGCTTTGACTAAAGTCACGGATAATATCCGCAGGAAAGTAGATCTGGGGCAAACCACCGTGCTTGTACTGCTGGATCTTACAGCAGCATTCGATACCCTGTCTCCCGCCACTTTAACATCTAGGTTAAGGGAGGCAGGGGTAGCAGGACCGGCCCTCAGTCTCCTGAGCTCCTTCCTTCACCAACGAGAGCAGCGTGTAATGCTAGGAGAGTACCTCTCCCCTGTTAAGTCTTTGCAATGCGGGGTGCCACAGGGGTCGGCATTGAGTCCGACCCTGTTCAATATCTACGTGGCCCCCCTTGCAAGACTAGTAAGATCTCAGGGGATGGAGGTAGTGTCGTATGCCGACGACACGCAGATTATGGTGTCCCTGACCCACTCTGTTAATGTCACTGCGTCAAGCTTTAGATCCTGCATGCAACTTGTTGCAGAGTGGATGATTCTCAACTCACTAAAGCTGAATGGTGACAAGACAGAGGTCCTGGTCTTTGGCAAAGACCAGGGCATGTTGTCGGGTGAGTGGTGGCCTTCATCTTTAGGCATCTGCCCCACTCCCACACAATCTGCTAGGAACCTAGGCGTCATCTTTGACACTCGGCTCTCCATGGAACTCCAGGTCAATAGGACGGTGGCCACCTGCTGGGGTGTCATTAGGACTCTGAAAAGAATCGTCCACTATCTTTCCCCTCAGGCACGGAAGCAGGTTGTGATCGCTCTTGTTGGCTCAAGGCTCGACTATTGTAATTCACTTTACGCCGGGGCCAACAAGGGCCTTCTGCAGCGCCTGCAGGTTGTACAAAATGCGGCGGCGCGTTTTGTTCTGGCCCTGCCTTGGCTGTCCTCTATGACCTTGGCTAGGAAGAATCTCCATTGGCTCCCTATTCCCTCCAGAGTCCTGTTCAAACTTCTCTGCCTCACATTTAGTGCTCTGATGGCAGGCCCAGCTGATGCCCTTGGATCTATGCTCACTAGGTATGTTCCGAACAGATGTTTACGCTCGCTAGAGCTAAACCAACTGGTTATTCCGCGAGCTAAGAAGGCTAGATGGGGGAGCAAGGCCTTCTCCATCCTGGCACCCCAGATCTGGAATACACTTCCCCTGGAGATCAAATCATTGCCTTCACTTGATCTTTTCAGGAAAGCGTTGAAAACTTGGTTTTTCACTAAAGCATATCAGTAAGCTCCTGTTTCTGACTGCCGTCAGCTAGTTGTTTGCGTTAGGCGCCTTGACGCCCATTGGGCATAGTTGCGCGTTATAAATGCCATTTCATTTCATTTCAATATTGGGGCGTGGCTAAGCACGCAATGGAGATGGACGCATTAGAGTAGAGCTCCAGCTCGAGCTCACCTTCTTCAGGCCATTACTCCGCTAAATGTATCCGTCAACAGCTATAACTCTAGGTGAAGCGGTATCAAGCTGTCGATCACCGCTCTGTAGTTTTTGGGGCCGAACGGGGGCTTCTGGCTGCGCCGAAGCCTTCCAGTGCGGCGCAGCCGCATACGTGACCACCTGCCCTGCGAGCCCAACTACGAGAGGCCGAGGCTTGTGTCTGCGCGCTGGGCCCTGGGGTGCGGCCTGGTGAATGGAGTGACCACGAATGCCTGGAGGCGCTGAATCCAGCGGGAGCAATTGCGGCTTGGTCCCAGAGGTGCACAGGCATTGAACAACACACCCAGAGTTGTGCCCCAAGACGAGGTGCCCGCCCGGGACGGCCGGCGGAGATCGCCATGCCGGCGAGTCCATCTACGAGAGGCCAAAGCTTGTGACTGCACGCTGGGCCCTGAGGCGCAGCCTGGTGGGTGGGGTGGCTGCGCCTGGCTGGGAGCGCCGAATCCGGCGGGGACGATTGCCCCAGCGACCCAGAGGTGCACTGGAATTGGGCACACACCCAGCCGCCGTTTATCCTGGAGGCCCCGCGATCTTGAAGAGCTGTACCCCAGAGCAAGGTACTCACCCGGAGCGGCCAGTGATAATCACCGTAGAGCAGAGACACCGGTTAATGAGGATTGTGACAAAGAGCGGCTGGGTCTGTGCGGAAATTCCACCTGCTGCACACCCCTCGACTGCCCCGGGGAACTGACTCTGGCTTATTGAGGGTGCCTGTGGTGCTGCAGTTGACAACCACTGTCTGGAACCGAGTGATACGCCGACCGATCCCGGGAAAGGACACGGAAATCCTCCCTTCCTGATTTCCCATTGACCGGAGGCGAGCTGCTAAGGAAAGACGCAACAGCCATTCCAGGTGAACCACTTCCCCTGCAGCCACCCACGCTTGCGCACCTGTCTTCCCGTACTACCTGTGTTGCCAGCTGCGGAACTTCTGATCGCTGGACTTCGCTGGCTTTCTGCCCACCGCGCTACTCATGTCTGGGGGTACTAGGGCACGGACTGGCACAGGTGGCGCGCAATTGAAGGGGAAAATGAGCAAGTCCGCAAAATCGGCAGATGCCGATCAAACAGTGGCTAAACTTGATACAATGCTAGCAGCCATGGAAAGATTGGAGGAATCAATCCAGCTCACCCGTACCTCTCTGGAGACCAAAATAGATAGCGTTGCAATTGATCTCACACATCTGCGCGCCGACCACAAGAAATTGTCGGAACGTACCACTACTTTGGAAGGCGCTGTGGTGGATCTTGCGCCCCGGGTCACCCAGACTGATAGACAGGTACAAGACCTGCTCAACAGGGTTGAATTCTTAGAAGACGTGCCGAGGATACTGAAGGGCGGGCACTAAGAAATAACGTGAGAATCGTAGGTGTGCCGGAACGATGGGAAGGGAAGGAACATGCGACACACGTGGAGAACTGGTTGAAGGCTCTTCTACCAGAGGGCGCATTATCACCTCACTTAGTTGTAGAGCGGGCACACCGCGTGCCGACTAGGCCGCTCCCTATGGGGTCTAATCCTCGACCGTTGCCCATTCGGATATTGAACTATCGAGATTGCGACTCCATCTTGTGCGAAACCAGACAGCTTCAAGACGTCTGCATCGACAATGTCAAAATAATGTTCTTCCCTGATTATACGATCCAAGTTCAACACCAAAGACACTCCTTCCTTGCCGTGAAACAGCACCTACGCCAACAGGATATCAAGTACTCCCTCTTCTTCCCTGCCAGATTGAGAGTGATAGCACAGGATAAAACACATTTCTTTGCGGCATGGAGGAAGTTGAGGCGTGGTTGGACAGTGGAATAGCCACGACGCCCCGGCGGTCATCAGGACCTTCGACATCACAGCGCTTTCGTAGATCACAACGACGCCGCAGGAACAAGTCGTCACCGTCCCGCAGGGCACGGGTGGCGACGGATATCAGCCCACCAGCGGAACTTGTCCATAACGAGCAACAGGATGCCCTCCGAATGGTAGCGGAATTTAGCTGCTCGCCGACCACGCACACCGCTCCGGATGCCAGTCCGCGAGACCTGCCAAGTGATGATGAGGTTATCTATGGGTTGCCCGATTCCCAGATGTCCACAGAACAACCGGATGTAACCCCGCAAACGGCGGATCTGCTTAATTGACTGGGTATTGACACTTGCTTGACACTGAACACCTGATTTGCGGTGCCTTTGTCGCATCACCTTTCCGGATTCCAGTTGAACCCTGGCCTTGACAACACCCGAAGCATGGATACCTTCGGGATACTTGGCCATTGGCGCTAGGCGCAGTGTGTACTGAATTTATGGTGATTGGCCTTTGGGGAGAAACTGTATTGGCGGAGACTTTCTGGTGAACCTATCTGCCGTGATTCGGCTGATATTATCCTGGCTGGGTAGGGAACAACAGGGCCTGCTTGGCCTTCCAGATGGAACCTCAGTCCAAGTGAGGTGTACCCGGCAAGCCGTGCACTTTCTAACTGGAACGATTTCTGTTAGCTGTGACTGGTTCAAACTGCCTGGGGAAGGAGAAGCCTCCTCTGCTATTCCAACCGCTGTATCAACACAGTCGTGCCTAGTGCACAGTAACCCCCCTGGATTTAAAAGTTAACTATCTCCTTAGAGAGTTTGGATGGCAGCATGTTCAGCGGTCGACCTTTTGGTATTACTCGCCTGTTATGTTTGACATGGCTTTTTGCACTGTTTGGGTTGCATATTTTTTTTATTATGATGCACAACTCTTGCAAGTACTTATTGATGTGTCTTTGGCAATTCTCTGTGGGAGGGCGATGGGTGTGCGAGATTGGAAACCTACTGTGGGGTTGTGGAGAGATGCGGGCAGGGGGATAACCTGAGGTAACAAAATGTCAGTGATAAAAATATGTACGTGAAATGTGCGAGGCATGCATACACTGTCACGCAGGTACCAAATTTACTCCTACCTTAAACGACATCATGTTCATATCGCACTCCTACAGGAGACGCACCTAAACGGTGCGGAAGTGCAAACGCTACGCCGTAGGTGGCGAGGGCAACTCTATGCTACGGGATACTCGTCCTATGCCCGTGGGACGCTGTTATGGGTGAGGCCCAGGACCCCTTTTGCAGTCTCACACTCCCACATAGACCCGGAGGGTAGATTCGTGATTGCTCACGGGAAACTAGATGGCCAATCTGTGGTCTTGGCTTCATTGTATGCCCCCAACACGGATCAGGGGGGTTTCTTTGCGCCGCTATCTGTGGAATTGGCGCCTTGGCATGGGGTCCCCTTGGTGTTGGGAGGCAACTATAATTGTATTCTTGACATTGCATTGGACCGTTCTTTACCGCCCCTATCTTTGCACTCCTGTGCAGGGGGCCATGAAAGCCTTCACTAAGATTTATTCCTATTACTCAGACGCACACACGTTGCATGTAAGGTTAGACAGGTATATGTTGTCAAGTGAACTACTCCCCCATGTTACTGACACCTATTATATGGGCCGCACCCACTCCGATCACAACCCACATGTACTGGAGTTGCCGTGGGAACATCCACACCCGCCTATACCCACCTGGAGGCTTCATCCAGATCTGCTACTCGACGTTCCTTTTGGTATCTCATTATACGCACAAACTACTCACTATTTTGAAGAGAATAATGGCACTGCATCCAGCCCCCAAATTTAGTGGGATGCTTTTAAAGTCGTAATTAGGGGCCATTGTCTGGGCACGCAGGCTAATATGCAGAAACAATTGGACCGGTAACTGCCACACATTGAGGCCGACCTGCTTCGAAGAGAGCAGGGGGCGTGGAGGGCGACGAAGAGTCGCTGCTGGAGGCACGCGCAGAACATGCACATTTGCTGGAGAGGCTCTGCCATCTTAATTATGTGGCCCACTCGGCACGCATGCATCAGCTTTGTGACAAACCCGGTAAACTGTTGGCCTGGCTGATCAAACAGGAGGACCGGGCGACACCTGTGGCAGCGATCCACACTAGCTGAGGAGATGTGGTATATACACAAAACAATATACACGCAGCTTTCGTAGACCATTACCAAGCATTATGTTGCTCTTGGCTGCGGAGCTCCCTCGCTGATATAACTGCGCACCTCTCTTATATCACGCTGCCGGAGCAGGACGACGCACAGCGGGAAGAGTTGGAGGCCCCACTCACACCTGATGAGCTGTGCACAGTCATTTTTGCCCTATCTAACGGCAAGTCCCCAGGCCCGGATGGGCTACCTGCTGAGTTCTTTAAAGCCCACTCAGATATCTTGATCCCTGAACTACTAAAGATGTACGCGGCAGCTGTCTTGGACTCCTCCCTCCTCCCCAGGCCCCATGTTAAATGAAGCCAACCTCATTTCCCTTCCGAAGCCTGGCAGGGACTGCACGCAATTGGGCTCGTATAGACCGCTGTCCCTCCTGAACACTGATTAAAAGATACTTGCCTCCACACTGGCTCAGCGATTGGCCCTCTTGGTGCCCGCCCTCGTGCATAGCGACCAAAATGGTTTTGTGCCCACTCGCAGCACCTCCCATAATATCAGGCGATTGTTCAGGGTGCAATGTTATGCTACACTACGGTGGCCCCGATCAGGGTGTCTAGTGCTAGACCTCGAAAAGGCTTTCGACTCAGTGGAATGGCCTTACCTTCTGGCAGTATTGAGGAAATATGGCCTTGGAGACGACTATGTTGATATGGTAGGCCTACTGTACCAGAAACCCACGGTGCGAGTACACACCGGTAAATTACTGTCAGACACCATCCAAGTCAAAAGAGGCACTAGGCAGGGATGTCTTCTGTCCCCGCTACTTTTCTCGCTGTCAATGGAACCCCTTGCGGCACTGCTGAGAACACAGGGCGAAGAGTGGGGGATCCCCCTAACGGATGGTCTCCACACAGTCTCTTTATATGCTGACAACCTTCTTTTGTACATTAGAGACCTGACCTGCTTGCCGCTGGCACGGTCTGACACCTTTCGCACATTTGAGGCGATGTCAGGTCTCAGGGTTAACTGGGCCAAATCTGGAGTGTACTCCTTCAACCCGGACACTCAGAAATGTGAGATCAGCATTAACAATGAAAGGCTCACTTGGTATTCCACCACATTCCGGTATCTCAGAATCTACATCTATAGAACCCTGCCTGATGTATTAGAGGGCAACCTGGTACGAGCTACCTCCCCCTTACAGGCGCAGATGGCCTTTTGGAAAACCCTCCCCCTCAATTTGCCCAGCCGTGTCACACTGACAAAGATGATAGTTTTACAGAGACTATTGTACTATTATGCTAACATTCCAGTGTATGTCCCAACTCTTCTCGTCCGAGAGCTAGAAACCTCGAGCAGGAACCTTATATGGAATACTGGGAGACCCCGCGTGGCACTAAGGAAACTCTATGCACCTGCAGACGCTGGAGGCCTTGCAGTCCCCAATCAGGAACTTTATGATCTAGCGGCACAGCTACAGTGGGTGGCCGGATGGCTGGGTGGAAAGAACTTGTGTGATACTGCTACAGATATTACTGTCTGGACCCACACACAAATCCACACGCTGTTCCACCCCTTGACCAAAACTTCCTGCCCGTCGCAGTTACACCTGGCAGTGGCCGGCAAATGCTATATACGTAGCCTGAAACTCATCTGCGCTGTGACGCCATATGCCCCAGTGCTTCCACTGCTGGGAACACCCCAGGTTGGCGGGGTGGTGGTGGAGGCTGCGCTAGAACGATGGACACAGGCTGGGGTGGACACGATGGGAGACTTGTACGTAGACGGTGCCTTGGTGCCCTTTGAGACACTAGCTGTAGACACGGGCCTTCCAGCTGGGCAGTTTCTCTTGCATGCATCTCTTATACATACATTCACACGAGCTAGGGGCGACATCACTGAGGAGTTACTGACGCACTCTTTAGTGCAATACTTACATGTCAAGGGAAATGGCTCCCATGTGGTCCATTGGCTGACGCAGGCTCTTCTGACGCACACGCAGTGCTCCTCCAAACCACTACGAGACAAATGGGCAGAAGACAGGGGAAGGGCATGGACAGATAAGGAATGGGCAGTGATACTGGCCGGCCCCATTAACATTCCGCGCAACACCCGCTTTAAACTTATTGAATTTTATATATTACATGGAGCATACTTGTCACCCGATAAAATTAACAAGTACTTCACGATTACAACTTCCGCGTGTCCGAGATGCTCACTGATCGATGCGGATCTCCTCCATATGCTGTGGTTTTGCCCCAACATACAAACGTATTGGCATACAGTGACGGCTCTGTTGGCGGAGTGTGTTGGCGAGGACCTGCAGCGCACATGGGAAACATGTCTACTGGGCCTATATAAAAGAACGAAACACAATAAAGTCCCTACTAGATTCTGGGATCTAGGGCTCATCACGGCTAAGAGATTGCTCACTAAGCGTTGGAAGTGTAGTGAACCCCCACATGCAGGTCACTGGCGAACAATTGGGCGAGGGCGGAAGGCACTGCCCTTCATAGGGAGGAGACGGCGGGACTGAGAAAATTCCCCATTGCGCAGCTTTGGGATGATACCCTGAAGTCTTTCCACCGTGTGTGTCTTGATCAAGGAGTCACTTAGACATTTTCCCCTCCGGGTCCAACATGGGAAGCAGGTGAAGTGGAGGGCTGCACACCCACATGATTATTTAATGCCTCGTGACCGCATGTAAAACACCACAGTTGCATCACGTGGTAGCGCTACTAACACACACGATAGCGATCCTACCCCTCCTCAGTACTGTGGGCTTGATGCCTGTCTGCCACGAAGAGCTGACTCTACCCATCTGGAAAGACCCGCACCACGGTGGACTCTTGCCTCATGGGCCCCACACTGACCACTCCCCGGAACCGAAGACACATACTCATGACTACATACAGAAATACTTCTTGCTTCTTTATTTCTCTATTTTTTCTTTTCTTTTTCAGCTCTGTAATTATTTTACTTTTCTTTCTTCCCTCTTTGTTAGTTGCCTCTCAGTGTCACGATAATTTTTCGATTTGACACACTTGTTGAGATGTTTTGAATATTGTATTGTAGGTCAGTTGCCCTCTATTCCGAAACATCTGCTTATGGGAACATTATGGGCGCTATATCCCATGATTGTTATTAGATATAGACTGAAAAAGACACATAATTGGAAAGTCATGCCACTTTGCAATACATCCATATGCCTAGGACGCGTTGCTACCTGGGCCACGCGGCTGTGCACTCTCTAGGAGTCATTTGCGATACACATACCACCCTCGTTTGTACAGGTTACGCCTTGGGGCTTATTGTGACTTCCTGTTGCCTAATACATTATTTATTTTATTTATTTTAAAGTTTTATAGAGCGCGAACTTGACCCGTGAGGGTATCAGAGCGCTTTACAGGTTCAAAGAGTAATACAGAAAGATCGGTTGACAAATGATAGCAATAAATCGGGGGGATATACAGAAACAAGGGTCATATGGCAGGCAGGGAGTCAAAGGGATATGTGCAAGGAGGGAGGGGGTGAAAAGGTACATAGGAACATTTTACAGAATATATGGCCATACATTAGGGAGGAAAGTGCAGGGGTGCTTTACATTTCGAGTATATTTATACATTGCGAGTCCATTGCTTCTTAGGCATGTGAATTATTTTTGCGAACAACATACCTTTAAGAATGTTCTTGCCTTAAGTGAAATGACGCATGACTAATGTCTTACTGTGAATTGTTATTGCTTCTGATTGCCTTTGTATGATTAAGAGATGACATGTTGACTTTTCTTGTTTACCATTCTGACATGTGTTGTGAACACGTAATGAAAACAAATGAAAAGATGTTCAAAAAATAAAAAAAATAAACATAACACAATGTTTGGAATGTCATGCTATTAAAATTGTGTGGCTACCAACATTAACCCTCTTTAGCAAACTCAGAATATCGAAAGATGGAGGGGAAAAGCATTAATGCTCTAAACCTATGCCTTTCAATTTATATGCAGCTTTTCATAGCTCAATGTTCAATATTAGGAGTATTAAAATGTATGAACTGGAAGTAACAAAAAGATCTCTGTGACAAAGCCAATAACCCACTGAGATATCAACATTAAATGCTAACATGTGATTTGCATGTCACACATTATGCCTTGCAGCAGGAACATTTACCCTCGATGCTACTATATCGTGAGTCCAAACTATGACTAGATGAATTACAGATCTTTACCTCAAGTGCATCAACCACCAGAGCTATCATACTGCTATAATAACTCCTGAAACATCCTGTGCACACAAAGATCTCTACAGGCTGCTCTTATCATGCAGCCTGTCATGCAGAGTGCCCCTCCTTGACTTTGTCGCCCGGGGCGATGGGATCTGTCGCACCGCCCTGAAGCTGGCACTGGATGAAAAAGAGGACTTCTCGACAATGGCAGCAAAAGGAGCAGGCAAGTTACCTCTGCGTAATGGAGTTTATAAGCTGTTAACCAAGGAATAGAAACAAGTTGAAAAGCCCCACTTTCCTAGATACCCTTTGTGAGGTTTAAATGAGGAGTTTACTCCTATTGTTTAATTTTACTCCTTGATTGCTGAGATACTGTTACAAGGCTCCATCATATCTGAGGACACTGCTCTGGCTGACCTAGTACATAAAAGGTGGAGGTGGCACAAAAGCATTCCTATGTAGCATCAAACTTTTCAGTGCCTACCATTATTTACACAGTTTGTCATCTGATCCCTAAGAGGCTTTCAAGCAACACTTGCAGATGTTTTACAGCAAGGCAATAATTGCACTCTATTTTACCCATGGTGGTACAAGAGGTCAGGCTCCTCTCAGACATTTCTTTTGACTCTTTGTGTGGTCTATGATGGCTCTGTGCGGCTGTGGCCGCCTGGTTATCTATTGCTGTTGCAGACACATGTGGATGAGGTCATGAAAAGCTGACTCCTCCGAGAAGTCACTGCTACTCACATTCTATTCTCAGGAAAGAAGTTGTGTGGCCCAAACTGGAAGGGATAGTCAAAAAGTCAGCAGCTGACCCTAAATGAATGGCCCTGATCCATGCTTAATTTAAGGGACTATGTTTTGTCTCAGAAAAGGTTTTCGGACCAGCTTCAAGTACCATAGGAAAACAATAGTTTGTTTGAGTAGCCAGGAGTACCCCTATCTCTGACAGACCGCGGTCGAGTGTGCAGTCCTAAGCCCCAGCTTCCACAACCAAGACCTGACAACCCGCTTGTGGAATCCTAAAAAGATTCTCCAGTTGGGGGGTTGGTTGAAAGCCTTTGCAAAAGTGTTGGAGTAGTTGTAGTGACAGACCCTTGGGCCTTGCAGGCAGTTTATCGTGTATACAAAAACCAGTTATCATGTTTCCCATCAAACAACTTCAGATTAACTCCAGCTCATCACTCTCCTTTTCAACATCAGGCGCGTCTACAAGGGCTGCAGGAATTGCTGCAAAAAGCTGCAATTACTCAAGTAATAGAAGCAGAGAAAGGACTGGGGTGCTGTTCTATTCTCTTTTGGGGCCCAGCAGGCGGGAGAGTTCTGTCTGTTTTTGGATCTGAAGAAGGTCAACTAATTCCTGTAAATCATTCAGGACAGTGACTCTTCAATAAATTCTTCCCCGATTCTTTCAAAGGATTTCCTAGCTTTGTTGGTTTAGGAGGGTGCTTATAATCACCCCCTGATCCATCAGAAGTAATAAAGGTTTTTACAGTTCTGCGGCTTGGGTCAGCATTATCAATCCAAATTTGGCCTCTTGTCGGCTTCAAAAGTATTTACTAAACCTTGAGCTCCTTTAGTGTGGCTCAATGATTAGAGCGGCAGACCCTGATGCAGAGGTGTAGCCCGGGACCAGGGTTCAATTCCCCGCCTCGGTGGGTCTTGGTCTCAAAATTCCATGGACCTGATAATTCTCGCCTTGGTGCCTATTCCAATCATGGAGTCCCACTCTGCAACTCTGGGCAATAGCTTGCTTAATCTCCACAACGGCCCCCACAACGCTAAGGATGCCTGGCCTCCACCTTGGGGGTGCCCAGGAGTGGATGCCTTACAGGGAAAGCCAGGATGGGCTCCACAGCGGTATTCGTACAAGCGCCTTGAGACCCTTGCGGGTGAGTAGTGCGCTATACAAGTATCAATTTACATATACAATTTACATTTTTAGTGGGAATACTTAATTCCGAGGGAAATAAGGGCCAGATGTAGGTAAATATCATTTACAGATTCTAAAATACGGAATTTTACTGATTCGGTATTTTAGAATCGGTAAATGATATGTAGCTAATGATTTGGTAAATTTTACCGAATCGGTAAAATTCGGTAAATACCGATTCGGTATTTTCCGATTTGGTATTCACCATTCATTCCTATGGGCCTGGAGGCCCATAGGAATGAATGAGAATTACCAATTCGGTAAATACCGAATCGGTAATAGGGGGTAGACTGAGAAGGGTGGCAGGGTGTCACATTGACACCCGTTTGCACCCCTGTATAGTGCATGGGTGTACATGTGGCACACATACATGCCCTAAGGGCATGTATGTCTGCCACATGGCACAGTTCAAAAAATCACAAAATTGCTTTTTTTAAGGTTTTCGATATTTACCACCAACTATTAGTTGGTGGTAAATACTGAATCCTCAATACACATGAGCACTCTTAAATGTGCTTGCTACATATCAGCTACCGATTTGGTAAATACCGAATCAGTAACATCCGATTCGGTATTTACCGATTCGTATTTACCCAATCGGTATTTTTGGGCTCCTACATGACAAATTCCCAATACCGGTCGGTAACAGCCAAAATTCTGTGATTTCGGCCGTTACCGACCGGTATTTGGCGACCTACATCTGGCCCTTAATTATTTCCGTATTTGGATGAATGGCTAATTTTTGCATCTACTTTTTTCAAGGCAACAAAGATTTTGGGAAGGGTACCAGATAATTCAATGCTGCGGCTGGATAATAAACGTAAATAAAATTGCATGCAGTGCTGACTCAATATATACAGTACATTGGAACGCTGTTTCACATGAACCTGGGCAGGTGTTTCTGCCTTAAGCTTACTTCCTTCAAAAGAGCCAATGATCTGCCAGGGAATGGCTTGTGGTAGGGGCGGATGGAGGGGGGGAATCGCCTCTATTCTGGCAGTTATTCTGTGGACTTGCAGCCATCATCAGCTCTCGGTGCAGCATCTGCAAGTCTTGTGGAGTCTGGCTTCACAAAACGACAACATTTTAGTATTCGTTACTCCGGATATCACGTAGGCCTTTGGTGGTAGCTTCTGCCATAAATCCTCTAGTCATTCTTACAATAGATGGCAGTAGCAGCTGCTTTGGCCAGTTCTGGTAAACCTCAGTGATAGAGCCTCTGGGCACAAGATGAGAAATTGAGGTCATCCAGGTGGAGGGAATTGGCTGCTATTTTTCATGCTCTACTACGTTTCGGATATCTAGTACAAGGGCAAGTAGTTTGTGTCAGGATGGATAATCAAGCTGTCCGCTCATACATAAAAACCTCCAGGGAAGTCATCGAAATCTCCTTCTGGTAGCCCTAGCTGGGGCATGTCTGTGGGCAGAGGAGAGGAGAGGAGACTCTTCTCTATCTGATAGCAGTTTATCACCCGGGTAGAGAGCATGGGCCTGCTCATTGCCTGAGAAGGAGTTTTCCATAATAAGTTACAATAAGGTTATGTCCCCTTATGTTTTAAGAGATTGCCTCCCTGTTTGTCCAGCTTTGGAAAGACTTATTTACATTACAAGCAAATACTCTGATGCCAATATTTTGATCACTGGTTTCATCCCTTTGGCTTGTCGATTTGATTCCCTGTCTATTCCCTAGTCTCAAGACCTTCTATATTCTTTTTCCCCTTTCAGTTAAATCACAGATTTCTCCAGTAACTTCAGGATGAGAAGGGCAAAATGTTGATGGTTTTACCTTTTTGGCCCAGGCACCAGTGCTACTGACTAGCTCTCCATTCCTAATATTTCCCATATTTCCGCCCTCTCATTCATTCCGCCCCCTCATCCATTGACATCTCTGTCCCAGGCAAATCATAGTCATCGCCGTCCAGTGGTTTTGATCTTGAAAGCGTAACTTTGGGGGCCAGATATGGCCTATGTATTAAAAAGTCCTGTAGACCAGAGGCTCAATAGCTGTACACTAGACACTGGTGAAATTTTGAGCCATCTTGTCAGAACAAAGGAGTGTAAGCCTCTTTTTGTAATCCAAGCTTAATCCTTGAATGTTTATGAGATAAATTGTTGCTCGGCTTAACATTTTCTACACTGAAAAGCCAATGGACAATTAGCAAAGCAGAAGTCCTGTCCATTGTCGGGTTAGCCTTTAGACTGCTTACAGTTTAGTTTCTTGTAACAACCATTGATTCACTCACTAATCCCTTTGTGGGACTTAGTTTTAGTACTTCACGCATTTCAAAATCCTCCTTTCAAACTTTTTCCACCAGCAGAGGTGCAGCTCTTTCCTGCTAAGGTCCTGGTCTTAATAATTGGCAATGAAGTGAGAACTGAACCTTCTCGCACACAAAGGTTTGTTAAATTGAAGGTGTAAAGATTCAAACAAGTGATTAGGTGCTGCCTGGGTACCTCCTTCTGAGTCTTGGAGGTGGGATTGAAGCTTATGATAGCGCCATTCCAGTCGGGAATGGCGGCCCCGACGCACACTGTGTAGAAAAAATTCCTTTGAACTTGTAATTGTCTTTCAAAATAAAGTTTTATTTGTAACGTTGAATAATGTAATCTTTAGTCTTTCACATGTTTCATAAATCAAATGTATAATTGGCCCAATGCATTTCGGGCAATGCTGCCCTTCTTCAGGGGAATTGATGTTCTTCCTTGTTGAAGGAAGTGTATAGTTGGTATGGAGTCGGAGCACGTAAACCCAAGACAGCTAACCTGGAAATGTAGAAAGCCACCATCAGGTTAGGGCGTGATCTATGTTGTGCTCGGGTCAATGGATTTAGTTCTAAAGTCTGGCGTTTCCTGAACACACCATGGTCTTCCTGCAGGAAGACCATGGTGTGGCAGCATCGCCCGAAATGCATTGGGCCAATTATACATTTGATTTATGAAACATGTGAAAGACTAAAGATTACATTATTCAACGTTACAAATAAAACTTTATTTTGAAAGACAATTACAAGTTCAAAGGAATTTTTTCTACACAGTGTGCTTCGGGGGCCGCCATTCCCGACTGGAATGGCGCTATCATAAGCTTAATAATTGGCAGCCATTTTGTGGGATAACCTTTTTTAAAGATTCATCCTCACAAGATGGTATTACGTCCTTCTCCTGTTTTCCTAGAAATTCCTTCAGTCCTCCATTATTCCCAAGACTTGATTTTTCCTGTTTTTTTCTTCCCTGCCTTCTGAAGCAGAGGTGAAGGTTCCCATTGTTGGGAGTACAAATAGCTTGCTCTATGTACATCGAAAGATCATCTTTAATTTGTAAAACTAACTTTTTGTTTGTTACTTTTGGTCTCTAAGGACAGGAAAACAGCACTCTTCCTCTACTTTAAGTAAGCGTATTCGCTTTGCTGTATCTTTGGCTTATCAGGCAAAGGTTGCAATTGCCTGGTGCAGTCCAAGGCTGTTTAACAAAGGGCATATCGACCTCATGGGCAGCATGTAAAGGAGCATCTCTGAAAAATGCACGCAATGCCATAACTTGGGCCATTTATTACAATTTCATGTCTCATTATCACTTGCCGGTCGGGAGGTTATTCAGGGGATTTTTCTGATCATGTGTTGAGCGCCTCAACTCATGAACTAAGTTTTTTTTTGTTTTTTTAAATTATCAGCATTGACAAGGAATTTATAGCTAGTGTTGTACTTTCCAAATTTTCCCCTATGGCAACTATTCCTTAGCTTTGGTATAGTTCTCCTGGTTAGGACTGTGGAAAGGAAGATGGGCGAAGAAGATATGGCCTGGTTTCCAGTAATCTTTAATGCTCCGAGTTTAAGTTTTCCTTGTGACAGTTTTAAATCCCTATTCCCCTTCCCTGTTGGTTGGCATAGGTTGCCACATGTTGGTGGGAGTTAGAAAGGCTTTGTTTAAGCCTATTTACTTCCTGGTCACTCTAAAGCAGAACCAGTGAAAGCTACATATGACTGATGTTTTTTTGTTGCTTTGTTTATTCATGGTTTTACTAGGGTAGCATAAACTATGTCTGGCGCCGGAGCTCACATGGTTTGGACTCTGGCCAGAAAAACCTGGACTTTGAGTAATGAAGGTTACTGCCAGTAAGTAACTGGGAAATCTTTTGACCGTTCCTCTGGAAATGCAGTCAAGAGTGATGTCAATCTGGTCAGCATGGTTCCCACAAGTAGGTGGCACCCTACCTGGCTGTCTAGATTTGCAATAGAGCATGGCACTGACAAAGGGAGAGCTCGTTTTCTAAGCCTCATCCAGAGCTCTCAGTTTGATCAATGACGGGTGTGAGATAATAAGAAGACAAGCAAGGGCTGCTTTTTAAACCCACATTCCTTTACACCAGGTTACTTCAGGCTGAATTTACAATGTGATAAGTAAACTGACAAGTGCCAAAATGGCTTGTGCCTCACCCTCTCAATCCGAGCGCCCAAACGTCAGCCATGAAGTTTGCAGAGGGGGGGGGGGGGGGGGAAGAGGTAGACAGCCCATTCTCGGGTACCTTCCCTGACTCATTGTAAGCCTGTTGCACAATGTTCCAGGTGTTGTTTATTTGCTGCTGGCACACATAGGAGTGTCCTGAATGAGACTTAAGGCCCTTCCAACCCCATGTCAAACCACAAACCATGTAGGTCTTGGATTGAGCCGGGTTGGGCCAGGCTAATGTTGTGCTTCCTGTTTGTCACCCGCTTAAAAACTCAGAGATTTGGGACCGCTGCTGGTTATGACATTTTCAGATCCATATTTAGCTTTGGGGCCCAAGACAAACAAATTTAAGCTCTCAAGTTGACCATGGCAGGCAATACACCAAATGCAGTACTCCTTTGTCATTTAATTTAAGGGCCTTTAATTTGTTTTCCAGTCTTAATAACGCATTACAAGAACCAGTTAGCAAAGAAACAACAGCACTGGAGAAGCGGCTCACAACAAACATGGATTCATCTGGTATTGCATACCTGTGGAACCTGCTTATTTGAAACAAATGCCAAAATGCAATGTGTTCTCTGGCATTTCTGTCGCAACACACACACACATATGCTTTAGGATCACTAGGGAGATAGAGATTTTATGGTTATCTATGAACGTCACATATTAATGGAGCTGGTATAGGAACTCATAGGAAGTGCAGACAATTGCGTTGGCACAGTAGTCGCAATGGGAAAAGTTGAGGGTGCCAGCAATAACTTCTTAAGAAAATCTTTGGGCCCTTGGGCTAATTTTCTTTTAACGAACTAGACAAAGAATCTTTGCTTTTTGGTCACCTTTAACATGTTCTGATAAACACTACACTTTTAATGCGCGTTGTGACAAGGTGCTTAATTTGGGCAAGAGGACTTAATTCATTTTTGATCTGATTTGGTCTTTCTCTTCCCTCTGTGTTCTTCGATCTTGCTGGGCAATTTACCCACAGGTTCTGATAAGCAGACAGCGGTTACATGAAAGTAGGAAAAATATACGTTCCTGGTTAATCTGTTTCTGTTTGTAGACTGCCTCCTATTACCCAACATCCTCTCACCTAATCCTTTGCCTTAGCTCAAAATCATCACACAGATAGGGTCCTTTTTAAGGAGGTGCATCATTATGAGAAGCATACGCCTTTGGTAGCACTCGTGCAATAATTAGTATTGCCAGATATGAGAACCAGTTTCCAGGAGCAATGCAATCACTACAGAGATGACTTAGTGTTAAGGAGACCGCAAACTAACCAATCAGGATGAGGGTACAAGTGTGGAATTGTATTACATGGACTACAGATAGGTGCCAATTGAAGCCAGCCAATCCCATTAGGTGAGTGAAAGTAGCCTTGGCTCATGAGCACCTCATACAGAGGTACAAGGTTTTTAAAGTTTACTCAAGGGAGCATTTAGCCCTGGTAGAATAGTCTGGATGATGCGGTCTTGCAGGGACATGTGCAGAGCTTGCAAATGCAAACTGAACTGTTGATTTTGTGCAGGATGATGATGGCAATGACACGCGAGGGTTCTCCATTTTAAAGGAATAAACCAACAAGCTAGCAGCCCTTGAAAATGGGCGCTTGCACCTTGGGTGCCAGATTGTCTAGTAGAGTGAACGTGCTATAAGGTTGTGCGTATGTTGATCAACTGGCTGGGTGGGTTTGGATTGGAATTATTATCTAAAAACTGGGTTGAACTTAGGCTGGAATAATGACCACAGGTGAATTAGATCTCGAATAAGAGTCTTGTGAACTCTGCCTGGAACAGGATAGGGGACGGTGGGAGTCCTGGCTTTGATGGGTGCTGGTTCCATATTCAGGGAGCAAATCCTGAGACTGATTAATGTGGAGCTTGTTTTCTGGAGTCCAGTATTTCATGGTGGATCTCCTCCCTATTGAGCTAATCCACCATACCCTAGTGATTACAAGATCGCTCATGCTTCATGGTTGCATTAACGTAGAGGTGCCCGAAGCATTGCTGCACGGCTATGGATGACCCACTTGAGTGACACTACAGTTGTGAGTAAAGCCTGTTCTGTATCTAGCTGCTAAGACATCAGAGTGAAAATTACCTTCTGTCTAACGTCTGATCGCTGGGCTGGCTCATCCATTTTCTTTATTCGCGTTGATAAAAGTAGCATAATTAAGTTAGAATTCATGACTGAACTCCAAGAGAAAATCATGCTGTATCGTATGTGATATAACTAGTTAACAGTAATATTAATCTGCCATTACAATTATGGCTCAGTCTAGTCCCTCTTGGCAGGCATCCCAGAATAACTTGCTTGTTGGCTGCACTTTCACTGCGTACGTGCAGCCCTTGTAATCTGCTGGGAAATATATAAATATCCAGTTAGTTATTCCACCTCTTGATTCCATGACGATGCCATGCCTGCCTCTTATTTGACCGGCCATCGCAATTCCTGCGGCGGCAGAGCAAAGTGAGCTGACATCATGTCATCAGGGACATCCCTGGGCTTTCCTTTCGATTCCTTTCCTGGTACTCCCGTAAATCATTGGTTTTGTGTAGGATAGCCCAGTTGGTTCAATTGTAATGAAGAAAAACTACGATTCCCAGAATGTATGAGGTTCCTTAGGAAAATCTCATCGTTCCTAATGGGATTTGATGGGCTTATTTCAGTGCCATTCCTGAAATAATGGAATTGTGTGTCTCTTACTATCAAAAATGCAGCAGCAGCAGTGGTTCTATCAGACAAAATGTGCAACTCTCTAGACCACTGTACTGGCCAGGTACTGTGCCCAGGTACACAGCTTCTGAAATCAAGGAGTGATGAAAACCTGGGCAGGAGAAGGCTGGTGTCTGGTGCTGTCCAGATAGACAGGCAGGGCATGCCTGGGTGGAGCAGGTGTTAGACATGAGAAAAGACCATAAGCTAAGTCTCCTGATTCAGATGAATTGTAGTCAATTCTTGATGGAGTGAGTTGCACTTGATATTAGTTTTTAGAGGTTTCAAGTCTGGATATGATGGCAGCGGTTGCTGTAAAAGCAAGTGTGTACAGAATTCTTGCCATGTTTCTGTGATGAAAGTGAGGGCTGGTGCAGATTCTGATAGTAGGTCAAATATTTTGAGGCGGTTCCTGAATCTCACATTTCAAAAGTGAAATTTACAGACTGCTGTGACCTCATTTACTGTCAGGAAGTTGAAGCAGACTTAATTCTAGCAAGCCCCCAAAAAAACTTGATAATACACCTCAATTTTGCCCAAGTTATTGTCTCCTTAATTGCCATTGTCTTAAGTCAGCGTCCACAATTCAGACATTCTGCTTGATAAAACCGTTTTAGAGAAAAAGCAGATAGAAAAGGTGAAAAATGTGTTAAACTTTACTACTTTTATTCTCTGTAATATTTCAGGAAAACTGATTTCAAACCAGTAACTATTCAGGAAGCCAGTGGCAGTTATTGGGAAGAAGATCCATCACTATCAGCTTCTCTTTCTGTCTTTGGCGTACACTGACCAGTTTACAAAATACATAGAGCATCAAATGTTTCATGCAATCCCACAATGCGCTTTATGATCTGCTAAGAATGTATTAACAGTAGTGCTCCGTTTTCACCTCATAGTTGTATTTGGCAGTTTTGAAATTTCAAATTTTGTATTGTTTGGTTAATTAAAACCTTTACAAACTTCTAAAAAGAGATAAAAATATGCAATGTGCAATGATAAAATATGATGAAAAAAACATAGCTAAATACAAGCAGAGAGCGTTCAGGGACCCGTTTTTTAAAAAGTAGGCAAGAAAGCAGTCATAGCACATAACAGAACAGAACTTTGCACATGGAGTTCAAACAGTGTGCAAAATACGCAAAGCACAGACCGGTCGTGAAACGATAGATCTACAGAATACAGGCAGGGAAGATTCAGCTGAACTATGGGGCAGATTTACAATAACTGGAGCATCCCCAGGGATGCGCCAGTTATTGTGCGCCACAGCTCCGCCACCCATGGTGCGCCGCATTTAGAATGCGGCGCACCATGGGGCAAAAACGGCACAGATGCCTGACGCATCTGTGCCGTAAAGGTGGCGCATTGCTAGAGTTGCGTCGCAAGCGCGACGCAGCTCCAGCAAGGCTCGGGGGTGCCCTATCTGTCCAATGCTGCGTCAAGCCTTACGCCTGCTTCAAGCAGGTGCAGGGTTTTGACGCACCATTGGCCTAAAAGTGACTGAGTGAAATCTTGTAGATTTCACTCAGCCACTTTTGCGAGGCGCACCTGCCCCGGAACGCCCACCCTGCGCCGGAACGCCCACATGTGGCGCAGGGCTTTACAACGTGACGCATCTGCCTAGATGCGTCACGTTGTAAATGGGTCGCAGGGATGTGCCACGTTTACTCCGCCGTTGCGTGACGCAAATGTGGCGCAAGTCCAACATAAATCGGCCCCTATATCTTTAAGGGTAGTGCAAATTACAGATCAAGGGTGTTAGACGGACCGGGAGGGTCGGCCGAGGTTACGGGGAGAGGTCTCCAGGGAGAGCCGTCTCCAACGACTGTACAGATAAGCAACTTCCCCCCCACAGACGGACACCACACAAGGTTGAAGGTTAACGAGACTTTATATGCAATTCTTAGGTTACGATGATGGATACAAGGAGGTCTGGACTCAGGGGTCCCCTCGGTTCTAGTCTCTGGTTTAGGAAAGGGGTAGCGGGACAGTCTTTGTTACCAACGAGTGGAAAATAGCTCTCAATCCTCGAGCTCGGCGTTCTAGATGATCGGGCCGCGGCGGAGCCAGGCAGGTCCCGAGATGGACGAAGGAAAACGACGGTCCGCGGCGGAGCCTGCAGGTCCCGGTGAAGATGGCGGTTACAACGGTCCGCGGCCACGCCAGCAGGTCCCGACGACGATGAAGGTGATGAAGATTACGACGGCTGTGGCAGCGCCAACAGGCAGGACGATGGTGCACAAGACAGAGCTACGGCAGCGCCAGTAGTCCGTCCAGGATGAGTTCCTCTTTACGTCTCTCGACTCCAAGATACAACTGCCTTCCTGCTCTGGAGCTGCCCCAGTTATAGGGCTGGCGTGCTTTGATGTCCGGACCCTCGCACTTGGAGGTCGGGAGGTCCGGGATGAGGGAGTCCAGACACCCAGCAGGGGGGTGGAGCCAGCGCCCGGGGAGGCGATGGGCGAGCGGCACTTGGTGGGGGAGAGCCATCGGCACCTCTTTCTCCCATTGACTTGCCAAGTAGCCCGCTCACCTCCTGGGTGGAGGGTGGTGCCGGAATGTCTGAGGCCGGCCCAGGCCCAGGGTTGAGGTCGATCGGGGGCCAGGCGGCCTCGTGGTGGAGTGTCCAAGATGGCGCCCCAGGCTGGGCGCGTGGGCCGGCAGTGGATCGGACCCACGAGGTCGACATGCTCGAGGGCAGGGGTCCCTGAGGGGACGGGGGACGTGCAATGGTGGTGTGTGGTACTTGCGGGACTGGACTCAGGCCTGGTTGGGCCGGGGGAGAGTGGCCCTTCATGTGGCCTGTCCAACATGCGTCCCCCCCAGCTGAAGGCGGGGAGAGTTACCCATCCTCTTGGGGACTCTCCTCGTCGAGGCGGAAAAACCGGGACAGGCCATCCGCGTTGGCGTGATCTGGCCCAGGCCGGTGTTCGACTGTGAAGTCCATACCTTGCAAGGAGATGGACCAGCGTAGCAACTTTGGGTTCTCCCCCCGCATATGCATCAGCCACTGCAGGGGTCGGTGGTCGGTCTGCACCCGAAAGTGGGTGCCAAAAAGGTAGGGCCGGAGCTTCTTGAGGGCCCATACCACAGCGAAGGCTTCCCTCTCTATGGTGCTCCAGCGTTGCTCCCGTGGTAGGAGTCTCCGGCTGATGAAGGCCACCGGTTGATCAAGGCCTTCGGTATTCACTTGAGACAGGACTGCCCCAATGCCCTGGTCGGAGGCGTCCGTCTGGACGACGAACTCCCGGCTGTAGTCTGGGGCCTGGAGCACAGGGGCGGAACACATGGCGGCCTTCAATTGTTCAAATGCAGTTTGACACTCTGGGGTCCAGGTGACTTTCTTGGGCTGGTTCTTTGACGTGAGTTCCGTGAGGGGCCCCACTATGGTACCATAGTCTTTCACGAACCTTCGGTAATAGCCCGTGAGGCCCAGGAAGGCTCGTACCTCGGTTTGGGTGATGGGGGGCTGCCAAGCCTGGATGGCGGCAATTTTCAGCTGTAGAGGGGCCACTAGGCCGCTTCCCACCTGGTGTCCGAGGTAGGTTACAGACCCTTGCCCAATTTGACACTTGCTGGCCTTGATCGTGAGGCCAGCTCGCTGAAGGGCTTGCAGCACTGCTCGGAGGTGGTGGAGGTGCTCGGTCCAATGGTGGCTGTATACAGCGATGTCGTCTAGGTAGGCGGCGCTGAATCCTTCGAGCCCCGCCAGGACCTGATTGACGAGCCGTTGGAATGTTGCTGGGGCATTCTTCATGCCGAAGGGCATGACCGTGAAATGGTAATGGCCATCGGGGGTGGAGAAGGCAGAACGTTCTTGCGCCCGGGGTGTGAGGCCGATCTGCCAATAGCCTGCTGTCAGGTCGAAGATGCTGAGGTAGCGGGCAGCTCCCATTCGGTCGACTAGTTCATCTGCCCGGGGGATGGGATGCGCGTCTGTTCTGGTGACCGCATTCAAGCCCCGGTAGTCGACGCAGAACCGGAGTTCTGGTGTGGTGCCGGGGGCAGCTGCTTTGGGGACCAGTACGACAGGGCTGGCCCAGGGACTGTCTGAGGGCTCGATGACCCCGAGCGTGAGCATCTTGGCTATTTCTTCCTGGATGCAGGCCCGTACCCGGTCTGGCACGCGGTAGGCCCGGTGGCGGATAGGGGGGCTGTCCCCGGTGTCCACATCGTGCACACACCAGGAAGTGACACCTGGGGTGAGGGAGAACAGGCTGGCGAACTGTGATAGGAGGGCTTGACACTCTTGGCGTTGTTCTCTGGTGAGGGCCTCTGAGAGCCGGACCCCATCCACGGAGCCGTCTTGCTCTTGAGTCCGTAGGAGGTCAGGGAGAGGCTCGGAGTCTTCTTCAACCCCAGTGTCTGTGGCCATCAGGAGGCTGAGCTCTGTTCGCACAAAGTGGGGCTTTAGTCTGTTAGCGTGGAGGACCCGGAGAGGGTTCCGGGAGGATTCCATGTCGATGAGATAGGTGGCAGGACCCTTGCGCTCTATTACTTTGAAGGGCCCCGTCCATTTGTCTTGTAGGGCGCATGGCTCAGTGGGGGACATCACCCATACCTGTTGGCCAGGTTCGAATTCAATGGATGAGGCATTCTGGTCATACCATTTTTTCATGTCCTCTTGACTGGCCTCTAGGTTGGCCTTCGCTAGTTCTCTGAACCGCCGGGTCTGGTTGCGGAGGGTGAGGAGGTACCGGAAGACATCTGGAGGGTTCTTTAACGGAGGCATCTCCCAGCCTTCTTTGACGAGACTGAGCGGCCCTCGCACTGGGTGTCCATATAGCAGTTCAAACGGGCTGAAGCCCAGGGATTTCTGGGGGACCTCTCGATACGCGAAGAGGAGGCACGGCAGCAGCACATCCCACTGGCGACGGAGGGGCTCTTCCAACCCCCCGATCATTCCCTTTAGCGTGCGGTTGAACCGCTCAACGAGTCCGTTCCCTTGAGGGTGATAGGGGGTTGTGAATCGGTAGGTAACCCCGCACTGTTGCCAGAGGGACTTCATGTATTTGGAAATAAAGTTCGTGCCTCTGTCGCTGACGACTTCTCGGGGGAAGCCCACACGGGAGAAGATCCCCATCAGGGCCCGGCCGACTACCGGGGCTGTCACAGTTCGCAGAGGAACAGCCTCAGGGTAGCGGGTGGCGTGGTCCACTAGCACCAAGATGAATCGATGGCCTTGTTTTTTGCGTGGGTCCAAGGGCCCCACAATGTCTATTCCGACTCTCTCAAACGGGGTAGTGACCACGGGAAAAGGTTGCAGGGGGGCCTTTAGTTTGCGGCCGCTCTTTCCACTGGCTTGGCACGTGGGGCAAGATCGGCAATGCTGGTGCACATCGTTCCTCATTTTGGGCCAGAAGAAGTGGGTCACTAGGCGACTGTAGGTTTTATCTTGTCCCAGATGTCCTGCCAGGGGGACATCGTGGGCCAGGTTTAACAGGAAGTCTCTGAAACGGAGGGGTACCACTAGTACTCGGTTGCTCCCCAGCTCGGCGATTCTTTGCTCGCTGTACAGCAGATCATTGTCCCAGTAGACCCAATGAGTTCCGGAGGTATCCCCTGCGCTTTGGGCGAGCGCTTGCTGGCGGAGTCCCTCGAGGGAGGGACAGGTCTTCTGTTCTTGGCGAAATTGTTCTTGCGTGGGCCCCCCTTCTTGAGGCCACTGGTCGAGGTTAGCGAGGTCGGTAGGTTGAGCTGGTTCGGAGGGAATGTTACGGTCGGTGTTTTCGGCTGGGGCGACCGGAGGCGGTGGCGCCGGCCATTCGGGTTCTTCTGGTCGGTGGTTGGCACGGGCGGCCATGGAACGGGTGGTGACGCACGCCCAGTCCGGGACGCCCAACATCCCCAGGTGTTCCTTTCGCTCCACGGCGGCCCACGGAGAGCTTTCCAGGTCATTGCCCAGGAGGCAGTCTACGGGGGCATCGTCTCGGACCGTTACTTTCAACATGCCGGAGACCCCCCCCCATTCGAAGGGGACGCAGGCCATCCGACACAGGCTTTCCGAGTTATCGGCTGATCGTACAGGGCAGAGAATGTTCGGTAGATACTGTTCTGGGGCCACCAGGTGACAGCGGACGGCTGTTACACTGGCCCCGGTGTCACGAAGGGCTTCGGCCTGGCGTCCATTGATGCTCACCCATTGGCTGTACTTCTGGGTGTTAGCGGGTAGGGGGACCCGCGGGACCATGTCTTTCCCCCCTAAGCAGGCTAGAGTCATGGCGGCTGGCTCCCACTCTTGATGCTCTTGTTCGTATTCTTCCGGTTCCTCGGAGATCTGTTCTTCCCCTAGGGCTGCAGCGGCCACTTGGCGGGGTCTTGGGCTCTGGTACTGCGGGCAGTTTGGGTCGTTCGCATAGTGGCCGACTCGTTGACATCGGTGACACGTGACATTGGCTCTGTACCCCGGTCGCGCTGGGGTGCTGCCCCGGTTGGCCGGGGGGGTGGTGTTGGTAGCGGGGGCGACCGGGGCGTTGTCCTCCTCCTCTGGGTCGGTGCTGACCATTGTTGTTCCGGTTCTGTTCGTAGGACCCATTCCGGCCCACTCTGGTGATCTCCCACCGGTCAGCTTCGGCTGCGAGCTGCCGGGGATCCGTTAACTTGCTGTCGAGGAGGTGCTGGCGGAGTTCAATGAAGCAATTGTTCGACAGATGCTCCCATACCATCAGATTAAATAGTTGCTCGTAGGTCGTGACGTTGCTTCCTCGGATCCAGCCCTCGAAGGCTCGGCTAAAGTATGTTACATAGTCCACCCAAGTTGTACCCGGGATGCGGGTGCAGTCTCGGAACCTCTGACGGTACATCTCGGGTGTGAGACCATAGCGGGTGAGGAGTGCCGCTTTCATATGGTCGTAGGAGGTCATCTGGTGGTCCGGGAGCTGTAGCAGGGTGTCGCGGCCCTCATTGAGAAATCTTCCCCAGAGACCGGCTCCCCAGTCGCTTCTATCGATCCGGTGTGCAGTCATAGCGATTTCATAGGCTTTAAACCATTGCTGGATGTCGTCCTCTCTGAAATATTCTCGGACAACATCCTTGGGGATGTGTACCTTTTTGTCTGTGGCCCCGGAGGTGGGGGGTCGCTCGGGCACCCCTGCTTCTTTATTCTGCTTGCGTAGGTTGATCTCGGCTAGGTTCCGTTCGTGTTCGTACGCTAGTTTCTTTTCCTCGAGCTCCCTTTGTCTCTGTTTCTCCTCTCTTTCTTCTCGGAGACGCAGGTGCTCTAAGTTGATTTTTTGTTCGGCCAACTTAAGTTCAACGTCCATTTTGAGTCGGGCCATTTCTAGTTCGTGTAGTCGGGTCCTTTCTCTTTCCTGGATCTCGTCTTGCGAGAGACCCGTTCTTTGCCCTTCAGGGGCCGTGGTCGTTTTTTCTACGGTGCTTTGATCAGGGGTTCCGGCAGCCCCGGTCTCTGCCCAAGATTCTAGGGCATGCTTAAAATCGTCCTTGGTACTCAGTCCGGTGGTAGCGATACCCAGTTCGATGCAGAATTGTTTTAGTTCACGATGGTTGTACTCCTCCAATTTCTCCATTTGGAATTTCTCGGTTGATCCGCTCTCTTTCGTGGTCATTGTGACTTCGTCGTGGGGTGAGCTACTCTCTGTACGTTTATGCGGTGATTCGGATCGCGCCGCTGGCCACCAATGTTAGACGGACCGGGAGGGTCGGCCGAGGTTACGGGGAGAGGTCTCCAGGGAGAGCCGTCTCCAACGACTGTACAGATAAGCAACTTCCCCCCCACAGACGGACACCACACAAGGTTGAAGGTTAACGAGACTTTATATGCAATTCTTAGGTTACGATGATGGATACAAGGAGGTCTGGACTCAGGGGTCCCCTCGGTTCTAGTCTCTGGTTTAGGAAAGGGGTAGCGGGACAGTCTTTGTTACCAACGAGTGGAAAATAGCTCTCAATCCTCGAGCTCGGCGTTCTAGATGATCGGGCCGCGGCGGAGCCAGGCAGGTCCCGAGATGGACGAAGGAAAACGACGGTCCGCGGCGGAGCCTGCAGGTCCCGGTGAAGATGGCGGTTACAACGGTCCGCGGCCACGCCAGCAGGTCCCGACGACGATGAAGGTGATGAAGATTACGACGGCTGTGGCAGCGCCAACAGGCAGGACGATGGTGCACAAGACAGAGCTACGGCAGCGCCAGTAGTCCGTCCAGGATGAGTTCCTCTTTACGTCTCTCGACTCCAAGATACAACTGCCTTCCTGCTCTGGAGCTGCCCCAGTTATAGGGCTGGCGTGCTTTGATGTCCGGACCCTCGCACTTGGAGGTCGGGAGGTCCGGGATGAGGGAGTCCAGACACCCAGCAGGGGGGTGGAGCCAGCGCCCGGGGAGGCGATGGGCGAGCGGCACTTGGTGGGGGAGAGCCATCGGCACCTCTTTCTCCCATTGACTTGCCAAGTAGCCCGCTCACCTCCTGGGTGGAGGGTGGTGCCGGAATGTCTGAGGCCGGCCCAGGCCCAGGGTTGAGGTCGATCGGGGGCCAGGCGGCCTCGTGGTGGAGTGTCCAAGATGGCGCCCCAGGCTGGGCGCGTGGGCCGGCAGTGGATCGGACCCACGAGGTCGACATGCTCGAGGGCAGGGGTCCCTGAGGGGACGGGGGACGTGCAATGGTGGTGTGTGGTACTTGCGGGACTGGACTCAGGCCTGGTTGGGCCGGGGGAGAGTGGCCCTTCATGTGGCCTGTCCAACAAAGGGCCAGATGTAGGTGTCCAAATAAAGGTCCGAAACGGACGAAAATACCGATTTTCTGCCGTTTCCGACCGGTATTTGGACATTGGCATGTAGGGGTTGCAAAATCATACAGATTCGGTAATTTTACCGAATCGATAATTTTACAGATTCAGTAAAATTACCGATCGGTAAAATTACCGAATCTGTAATTTCTTATGTAGGTAGCACTTTAAACAGTGCTACAGGGCCTTTAGAATTCGTTATTTACCACCTAATACCATTGGGTGGTAAATAACGAATTCCTGTGTACATGCACATCTGTGCATGCACACCTGTGCCATGTGACACACATACATGCCCTTAGGGCATGTATGTGTGCCACATGGCACACAAGCCAGAAACAGGGGTGTAACAGGGTGTCAAAGTGACACCCTGTCCCCCTTGGCAATTCAGCATTTTTACCGATTCGGTAATTACCGAATCAGTATTTGCTATTGATTCCTATGGGCTTCAAGGCCCATAGGAATCAATGGCAAATATCGATTCGGTAATTACCGAATCGGTAAATACCGAATCCTACCGATTCTGTAAAAATTACCGAATTTTTACCTACATCTTATTTACCGATTCATAAATACCGAATCGGTAAAATTCGGTATTTATGAATTGGTAAATAAGATTTACCTACATCTAGCCCCAAATTTTTAAACGTGATTATAAAGCAATGTGCAAAATACACAGAATGCAGGCCAGTTGTAGGAAAACAGATCTGTAAATGGTACTAAACTAAAACATGTCACAAACTTGTCTTGCTCAATGGCTGACCTAATCCAATTCAGAAAGTGAACGTTTTGAGCAAACCAATAACCAACTGACTGATATTTTTCTTTGGGGAAAGTGGCACCCCTTACAGCAACAGGTATATTTTTGCTACAGTTTGGTAAAAAAGCAAACTTTATTGGGAGGGTTTTATTTTATCTAATAAGTTCCTAAGCAGGCATGCAAACCTAGTCCTTGGCACACAAAGGTAGCATTATGATACTGTGGGAAGGGTAGACTGATGCACTCAGCGAGCTTTTGAGGCAGAAGATTTACTTAACACTACTGAACGGCCAATTACGATCTCGCTAGGGAAGCCTTCTTTACGACTTCGATCCGGAGGTCTTTCCTAGCAAATTGCACTCTGCGAGTACAAGCGACCAATCTCGTTGCAGCCGTATGGTGAATGCACTATGTTCGCCCGGAGTCGCATTGAACACTATAGGGACCAGTATACCGAACGCGTACACTGGCTCCCATAGCAAAAAGCAGCAGGTGGGAGGCGAAAAGCGTACACCCTGTGGCAGGCACCCCTTGGTGCCGGCCACACCGTGCATGCATGGAAAAGGGGGACCTATGGGTACCCCCACAGGACTGATTCGAAGGGCCCCGGGAGAAGGGGGGCCTGCTACAGCCCCCTAGAGTCCAATTCCCACAGCTGTTTCATTTTTCTGAGACTGAGTCAATACGGCTGTCTGAATCGTGCATCGTACTCGCTCGTTCGGAAACCGGCTCCATTGCAAGGCATGATTCGGATGCGAACGAGTGAGACTGACACGATCAGGTTCGGAAACAATTCGGTCGACGCCGATAAGATCTTCGCATCGTACTTGGTCGTTTGGAATGGGGGAAGATTCGGTCAGAAACATAGGCTCCCAATCAGATTCGCTCGTTCCGGAACCCGTCTGAAGGCCATCCTAGCGAGATTGTAATTGGCCCCTGAGAAGGAAAACTCTCTAGTCTTGGATGCTCATAAACCTGCTCCCAGGACTACTGTGGAGCATCAAATTGCTGGAGCATTTGATTCAATTTCATGTCCAGTAGTTCCACTGGGTATGCGGGAGCAGTCTAGCACAGATTGATGAATGTTGGTTCACTGGCTCGACCACTGAGTAAACCCTTTTGCCACTCTTGTGACAAACTTAGTGAGCTGAATATTGAGCATCGGATTCTCTGGGTTCATGGATGCAAGGATAGCTTGCTGACAAATGCGGACACAAAGTTTGTTCCATTCACCCCATAGCAGGGTCTTTCGCTCGTTGAGTAGTGCAGGGCATAGACATACTACATACTCTATTGATTTCTTGCTGCTCCCGCACCCCCTGCACATTGTAATGTAATTTATGCAGCGTCAGCTGGGCAGGTGGTGAGAAAGGCCATTCACCCATTCTAAGAGCTGTAAATCTTTTTTTCCAAAACACTGTATATGTGCACGACAAGCGTACTGCAACAATCCCAGGCTTAAACCCCCGATATGATCATCCAGGCACATTTCTGTTGTGCCAGTTGTGCTATGTCTGAATGGAAGGACCAGGAGCGAACCCTCTTTTTGATGTACATTTTGAGGGCCTGCTGGGATGGGTTAGTACTCCAAATGTCTTTCACTTCCAGCAGTTGTAAAGAGTCATCTAGGTAGCATCGGTGTGATCGTCCCAGCTTACTTGAGGATATTTCCTGCCACAGCATAACCCCAAAGCTTGCTTCTCTGGACATGCGTAGCTTATTGCCCAGCTTGACGAATGCTCCTGCCCCAACCGCTCGGTGATCTTGAAGGACGAACTCAAGTCTTATCTGGGCGGGAGATGCAGTTTTTGGAAGACTCAGCACTTGCCTAAAGATTCTTGTATTTTTGTTCACCAAGCAATTGTCCTACCCCAGCAAGATCGCCTGGCCATAGGATAAATAGTTGGAGATTATAGCCTTCATAACGGTTATTAGAGGGGACAGGCTTGGTCCAGATAGTCGCCTTCTGAGCTTCATAAGTGCTACCTGGATGGTAAGAGCTTTGTCTCTTCTGATACTCATTCTTCATGACTAGGTAATATATGTGCCCTGTCTAATAGTATAGTGCTATTTTAAAGCACTGTAACACCTTTGAGTAATGTCCGTGCTATATAAAACTGCATAAATAAATAAATAGAAGTGAGGTGGGAATCCTAGAGAGAAATTCAAAGTGCCCGAAGGAAGGAGTCGAATAAGATGGAAAGTTAGTGGTGTGTCTAGGTCTGATTAAAACAACCTTTGAAACAGATGAAATTTCAGTACAGTCTTGAATATAGATAGTAAGGTAATGGTTCGTAAGCAGTAAGTTCCAAAGTCTGGTAGCACTGCCTGAAAAGGATTGTGTAACTGTGCATTTCTTTTCATATGCTTGGGGTATGGCTGAGATACCCGCCACCCCCTCTCAACACAATCCCCAAGGATGGGAAACCGGAAACAGTTCTGAAGTTTTTGGAAGACGGGAGGGAGTGACCCTCCCGGCCGTATTTATTAAAATATGAAACAAAATTAAAACATTAAATAAACAGTTTCATATTATGTACAATTTCATTACCACATTGCGATGTTTGGCTAACCTTAACATATTCTCTAATACAAAGGTTCTCCTAGCCGAACTAACATCCTACAAAACATTTACTTGAAATTTTGAAATTGTACATCCTAACGTTTAAGGGCCAACGGCAAGGTCGTAACCGGTGTCAAGATCCCTAAACCAGAACTATCCCTCTCACTTGTGAGGGGGGACCACACAGAGGCATACCTCAAGTGCAACTACCCATTTCCCTTGACTTGACGGGGGCCCCAATAAAACTCGACGCCACTTAAAGGTCGTACGAGGACTCGTGTGAGGTATCTAGAAGGTAGCGTAGACCCCCCCCCAAACCCCACACAACTTACCACATCTGCCGTCGCAGACGTCCTGGCCCCGGGAAATTCCCCAGGAGGGGGCTGTAACCCCTCCTACCCAGGAAGGGGCCTTGACCGCCTTTCCTTTCCTTTCGGCGACCCATCCTTAGAAGGGACCGCCTCCCCGTTGAGGGGCCGATGGCCACCTCCCCCGAGCGCTCCCATCCGTAATGGGTGACGCCCACTCATAGGGATCTACCAATTAGTGCTCACCGATCATGACCTTACCGCCCGACCAAAATAAATACGACAATGCTAACTAAATTACTAAATGACTAAGTTATGAACAAGACAATAGCAACAACAACTTTATTAAAAGCATGCTTACTGATGAACACTTAAGCAGGATTACTTTATTTGCTAGACATAACACAAATTGATCATTCTTTATTGCATACTCAAAATTCATCACGATCATAACCACAACCTGTAAACGAAAATCAGAGTTGTCCATCAAACTTTATTCAAAACCACTTGCTGTCCTCAGGGGCCGGTGGGTGGGTCAAAATTGGCTCTTCGTTCCGTCTCGAGCTCACGTGCAGCGAGGAGGTGCAGCTTCAGAGCACAGGAACAAGAGGATGCTTTCTTGGCTTGTTGCTCCTTTTATCCGTCTTCAGGGCGGGCGTAAACCCGCCCCTGCCTGCCCCAAGGGCGTGGCCCGCTGCGTCAGTGTCTAGGCCAACCCACTCCAGGGCGGGAAAAGGCGCGCCCCGGCTACGCCGCTTCGGGCATACCAGCCGAGACTCGCCTCCCGCCCAAGATGGCTTCCCGGGGGGATCGTGGTACTCCGCCATACGTTCGGGGGGACCGAATGGTCGCCCCTTTCCATATGGCTGAGATACCCGCCACCCCCTCTCAACACAATCCCCAAGGATGGGAAACCGGAAACAGTTCTGAAGTTTTTGGAAGACGGGAGGGAGTGACCCTCCCGGCCGTATTTATTAAAATATGAAACAAAATTAAAACATTAAATAAACAGTTTCATATTATGTACAATTTCATTACCACATTGCGATGTTTGGCTAACCTTAACATATTCTCTAATACAAAGGTTCTCCTAGCCGAACTAACATCCTACAAAACATTTACTTGAAATTTTGAAATTGTACATCCTAACGTTTAAGGGCCAACGGCAAGGTCGTAACCGGTGTCAAGATCCCTAAACCAGAACTATCCCTCTCACTTGTGAGGGGGGACCGCACAGAGGCATACCTCAAGTGCAACTACCCATTTCCCTTGACTTGACGGGGGCCCCAATAAAACTCGACGCCACTTAAAGGTCGTACGAGGACTCGTGTGAGGTATCTAGAAGGTAGCGTAGACCCCCCCCAAACCCCACACAACTTACCACATCTGCCGTCGCAGACGTCCTGGCCCCGGGAAATTCCCCAGGAGGGGGCTGTAACCCCTCCTACCCAGGAAGGGGCCTTGACCGCCTTTCCTTTCCTTTCGGCGACCCATCCTTAGAAGGGACCGCCTCCCCGTTGAGGGGCCGATGGCCACCTCCCCCGAGCGCTCCCATCCGTAATGGGTGACGCCCACTCATAGGGATCTACCAATTAGTGCTCACCGATCATGACCTTACCGCCACAGGCCGGATAGTTGACCGGCTATCCGGACCCCCCACAACGCTCCTACCTAAAGGTCATGTTTTAACGTCTTTAGCCAAGCCATGAAGTCTCCTATGAGTAACTCATTCCCCACCCGAGACAAATGAACACCATCCCCCAAATACATACTGTCATCATTAATACAACCATGCGAAATAGAATGCAGTGTATTGGAACGGAACAATCTACTCACTTTGTTATTAATTTTTCTTACCGAATGATTTAAAGCAGAAACAGAAAAAGCCCCCCGCCACACTTTTCGTGGGATCATATGGGACCATGCAATTGTGCACCCTGGAACTCTCCTCGCTAACCAACTTACAGTGGAAAGCATCGCCTCAAGAAGAAGTCGTCTACCAGTGGTGACCAAATCATTACCCCCAAGATGTACTATGACTACAGACGGCGGTGACCTCGTCCGCCCTAGCAAACCCTCGAAAAATGATTGAAACTGGTCAATACAGAGACCGCCTCTTCCGTAGAAGGACACACTGTACCCGTATTCCCCAGCTACGTGAAACATATCACCTGCCTTGAATACGTCTGCGGCACGTCTCACGTATGAGTGGCCCACGACCCACACCTCCTTTTTCACAGCCGGTGATGTCTGACCGCTGGCCCGGTGTTGGGTCGACTGCCAAGTTCGCCCCGCCTCGTAGGCTTGCGCAACTGAAAACCAAACAAAAACAAGAAGCGTGAGTACATTGTTACAGCTTCACAACATGTGCAACCGCACATACCTTTTATAACAATTGGAGGACCAACGCCCCACCCGTTTAACTTGTTCAACATTCAGACCCCTGGCTGTAGCTTCTGTAGCAGCCCCTATCCGAAAGGAATGGGTCCCAAACTCGCCCGGGTTTAAGCCCGCCGCGGCAATCGACATCGCAAGCACCCGCTGAAACTGAAACTTTGTCAGTGGGGTGGCGTCAGCGTGTCTCAACAAGGTCCCCCCCCATGATGCCACCCTTCGTGCTAAATAATCTTCTAGACACCTTACCGGGCACATGGAGGACCCGGGAATCCTGCGTATGATTACGCAGTCACCCATCCCACTTTGATCGGTCTTGGACCTGACAAATGAGACCGTCATTGTCTCCCCTCTGATCTGGACGTGCTCCTGGCACAGTCCTCCTGTCACATCCTGTTTGTTCCTCGCCACTAGTTCGCTTACTCGCATAGCCCCATGGAATGCCAGCGTAAAAGCGGCTCGGAATAACAATGTCTCAAACTGAGATGAACACGTAGCCGGGAGTCTGGATAGTAACTGGGCCAGCCTATCCAAACCTATCGGGCGCCTCTCGTCTACTCTGCGACCCTCAAGGCGTTGCCACCCCCGTAGCGCTTTCTGTACAACGAAAGACGCTGTTGGGTCATGGATCCCATGAGCCCTAGCAACAAAGGAAATGGCAGCCCGATGTCTCTGAGCCGTGGCCACCGATTTCCCGACCTGATGTAATGACATCAGAAAATTTACCACCCACTCCTCCTGACCCCAAAGCTCCTCTCTATCAGTCCCCAAAAAGGCTAAATAGGACCGGAACGCCCCTTCATATGCCTTCCTCGTCCTGGGTGCTAAACTCTCTCCCACGAGGTTACGAAGTTCGGGGCACCGAGAGACCAGAGAGCTTCGGGAAAGGGTGCCGGCTCCGGGTCCGCTGTGGGAAGAAAACCCCAGAAAGCCTGCATACGAAAACGAGACAGTGCATCAGCGGCCTGGTTCATTACCCCTGGGACATGTCTTGCTCTGAATAGCACATTCAATTGCATACACAGTAAAACAATTTCCTTGAGCAGTCTCAATATCCATTTACATCGTGCTGCCTGACTATTGATACACTCAACCACGGTCATATTGTCAGACCAAAATACCACAGAGTGATCTTTGAAACCTTCGGGCCAAGTTCTCAGGGCCACTAAAATGGGGAACAGTTCCAGGAAAGCAATGTTACTTGTCAGTCCACTGTCATGCCACCATGTCGGCCACTTTTGTGCAGACCATCCGGTGCCGAAGATGGCACCGAAACCTATGCTCCCTGCCGAATCTGTCCACAGCCCCAACTCCTCAGAGGACACGGCCGGTTTGTTCCAGACGACTCGACCATTGAAATCCGCCAGAAATGCCAACCAAATGCGCATGTCCTGGCGGACCTCTGCCGAGAGCCTCGTGCGATGATGGCCTTCCTTCAGGCCGACCATGGCTTGAGCAATCAAACGGGAAAAGGGGCGGGCCATTGGTATAACCCTCAGGGCAAAATTCAACTGGCCAACTAACTGCTGTAATTGATGCAGCTTAACTTTAGGTCCATTTAAACACATTTGCAGGGATGTCCTGAACTTTGACACTTTGTCAGCTGGTAAACGAAAACAACCTTCTCTGGAGTCTAACTCGATCCCCAGAAACTCGAGGCAAGTCGAAGGACCCACAGTCTTACCTGGTGCCAATGGCACGCCAAACTGATTCATTAAGACACAAAATTCGGCCAAGGCCTGACCACATTCCGGATCCCCGGCTGCCCCCAGGAACAAAAATCATCGAGGTAATGCATTACATGTTGGAAACCCGTCTTCTTCGTGAAGACCCATTGTAGAAAAGTACTGAATTTTTCGAAATAGGCACAAGATATAGAGCACCCCATCGGCATACACCTATCCATGTAATAATGACCCTGAAACATGAAACCCAGGAGACGCTGATCGTCTGGATGTACCGGGAGCAACCGGAACGCTGACTCGATATCAGATTTTGCCATCAGCGCCCCGGGCCCCAGGCGATTCAAAATGGCTACAGCCTCATCGAAGGATGCGTACCGCACCGAACACACTTCCGGGTCTATCGCTTCGTTTACGGAAAGACCACGTGGGGCTGACAAATTATGTATCAGCCGAAACTCACCCGGGTCCTTCTTTGGGACCACACCCAAAGGGGAACAAACAAAGTTAGGAACCGGTGGTACACTGAACGGACCGGCGACTCGACCTCGAGTAACCTCCTTCCTGATCTTATCCTGTACCACGGTCGTATGCTGGAAGACCGATAGCTGATTTTTACATTTCGTTGCACCTTGAATGTCCCCCACTGGGATGCGGAAACCATAAGAAAACCCGTTCCGCAACACCCCAGCAGAAGTACGATCCGGGTATTCACTGAGCCAAGGAATCATTGCCAAGGTATCAATCGGGGTAGGTAAAGGCGCCCCTCGGACTATGTTAGACCTGTTTGGCGCCTCCTCTACCCCCGTTATCACCCGTTTTGGCTCTGCACGTGGACTCAGGATGGGATGTTTGGCCACACCCACTACATTCGTGTCTAAATTTGCACGATCCCTGGGGCCTAGTACATTTACCCCTGTTGAAGTTCCAACAAACCCCCCTTTTTCCTGTATTGCCGGCAGGCCTCGAGTAATTGTCGGTACCCGCACCTGACCGAAAGGGCGTCCCCGCATACTGGCGGGAGGGTTCGCCAACGATACTCCCTACTAATGGCAATTTTAACATTCCAGTCTCCTTCATTTTGGACCATGACACAGAATCATAACAATCCCACGTTAAGTTTTTATCATGTTCTTTAGCCTTTCTAAACAGGTTATCGTAGCAGAACCAATGATTACCCTCGTGTGATACAGAGTACCCCATGATTCGTGACTGATAAATCGGCAATTCGGGTAACAGCTCGGGCCTTCGTTCCCCCAAGATCGATGTAAAAACCCCCCACGCTTGGCCCCAATTGCCAATGTTTTCATTTACCTTAAAGGCGGCCATTTTTGCGCGCCAAACACTCGGATGCATGAGATCCTTCTGGCCCTTAACATGCTCCATCTCATAATGGTCAGTAAGCAACGAGAAGATGTTTACGTACTCCCCTGCCCAAATCTTCTCTTTAATAGCCAAAGGAACATGCTGACCCAACTTTTCCCTACGAGAGGGTGCTGACTCATCCCTCGCAATCGGCAATGGTCGCTTACCTGCACTGGACGTTGCCTCTGCTACTGAACCCGTCCCCTGTGGCTTCTCTACAGCGGCAGCCGGCGTGGACACCTTCGCTGCTTCACGTGACTCATGCAGTTGCTTCATCAGCTCCTGTGCGTCGACAGCCGTGGTGCCCTCGCTACCTTTACCCAACCACGCTGCTACTTGTGCTGCCAGCTCGGGCGGCATATCTTCCCCGGACACGGGGGTGACCACAACGGGAATCGGATTCCCTTCCTCCGGCACGGGAGAGGGTGCCTCGAGCGGGGTACTGGGACCCGGGATGTCTTCCCCAGCTGCTCCCCTCCTGGGCCTCTTGTTTTTCCCTCCCGGGGCTGCTCCCGCCAAAGGACGTTTCGGTCCCCCTTCCTCGTTTTTATCCATTCGCCTCTTTAGTTCGGTCATCTCCTTCATGAGAACGCGCAGCATCTGTTCAGTAGTCATGCGCTTTCCCACCTTCTTCGGCATTCTCCAACAGAGTATCTGAAAAACAAACAAGAACGATTACAATGCTCAAAATTGGCTCTTCGTTCCGTCTCGAGCTCACGTGCAGCGAGGAGGTGCAGCTTCAGAGCACAGGAACAAGAGGATGCTTTCTTGGCTTGTTGCTCCTTTTATCCGTCTTCAGGGCGGGCGTAAACCCGCCCCTGCCTGCCCCAAGGGCGTGGCCCGCTGCGTCAGTGTCTAGGCCAACCCACTCCAGGGCGGGAAAAGGCGCGCCCCGGCTACGCCGCTTCGGGCATACCAGCCGAGACTCGCCTCCCGCCCAAGATGGCTTCCCGGGGGGATCGTGGTACTCCGCCATACGTTCGGGGGGACCGAATGGTCGCCCCTTTCCATTCTGCCAGCAACATATCAGTATTCTGTGAGAATCTGGGCCTGTCAGGTATTTCCAGCTTCAATGGCAGGTATTCCGGAGTAGAGTTGTGTAAAGCGTCTTCCACGTGAAGCACACCCTTCTAGTAAGAACTTGAGAGTATCTGTACTACTGACCAGCAGCCCTCAGGTCTGTAGTTACTAGTGGACGAGGACAAGTTGAGATGAAAAGCTGAGGTGAGAGACAGCGTGCTTCCCTTAACTACCTTCTCATCAACAGGAAGAATGGCGTACCTCAATGACCTGACAATGAACAGAAAAAATAGAGTACCTCAAATACCCGACAATGAGCAGGAATGATGGCGTACCTCAGGTACCCCCCGCAGTGCCCCCCAAACCACCCTTGTGGGCATGCTAGGTCTCACCCAGGCGGTCAACTAGAGCCAAATTTCAGAGAGGGGGGGGGGGGGGGCAGAAAAATACTTTGGGGGGGGGGGCTAATTCTTCCAACCATAGACAGAGTGGCTGTAAGAAGGGGTGAAAACACAACAAAAGCCTAATTTACAAGTAAAGGGTCTTTTAAAGACCTGTTAAGTACTCGGGTGCGGCTGCAATTAGATGGTCGCCAGCCCGCAAAGCTGTGTCAGCCCGGGCTGACACACACAACAGGGGGGGGGGGGGGGGCTGAAGCTCCGTGAGCCTAATGGGTGTCGCGCGCCTGGTCTCACCCCACTCCTTGGCTGAGAAGACAGTGACTCAGTGGTGCTGGAACAAGTTTCAGAGTCAGGGTGCTGCCATCAATATTACATCACCGAAGTCAAAGGGTCGGTGAAAAATCCAAGCGTCACACCAAGAATATGTAGTGAGTGAGCCATGCATTTCGGAGCACGCTGTTACAAATATATACTAAAGCATGGTGTGGTAGCACTGTGTCCTTTACAGACTGCACAGTTCACATTAACACTATAGTGCACAAATTATCATGTGCGGAAATCGGGTTTCAGTGACATTTATCATTTGTGCATCACCAAGAAGTGTCTTGATTGTTTTGATCCTATTAAAATCTTTGTTTCCGTCACACTTCAGAATTACAAAAAAGTGCATCCTGTGCTTTCCTAACTACTGATCTATTATGAAATATGTGTACTGTTCATTTACAGGAATTTATTTATTCGTGTTTGTGTGTTAGAATAAAAATGAACCCCTTGCAGCCTTTCCTTTCACACTTCCCGTGCGCCAGCAAGATTGTCACATAGCTCGCTTTACAAAATCTTCTAACTTTGCAGAGCAATGTACATAAAACACCAGTCTCCCTGTTAAAATAATAAGCAGCAATTTCTCAGAAGACATTGCCTGACATCTGATCTCTGTCTTTGAACACAGCAACTGGGACAGGATAGGAACTACATGTAAAAGGGCTCTTTGCTCCTCATTCACCTTCTGAACTGCAGCACGGTTATTTTGTCGGTGTTGCAGCACCCCCAAACCCTCACTTGCACTGTTTCTGTAGTGACTGCACTCTTATTGATTGACACAGCGCTACTGCCCAGCTGTCAAGGACTATAATGTAAGGCGGAAGCTCCATATATGTTAATGAAGACCTCAGTCTGCATTGACCTGTCTCACCCTCCCTCAGTCCTTTCTGAGTGGGAACCATGTGTTGCTCATTTCTCCAAGACTGTGCCTGAGCTTGAGGTCTTTCTAAACTGTATTGCCCTGTGTAGAGAAGACGGTACTCCGAGTGTAAGGTAAGTAGGGATGTATTCAGGATACAGGACACAGGAGGAGAGCACAGATGCTGGTCCTGCGCAGAGGACACCCTTCCCTACTGACACTGCCGCTAAGTTCCACGCTGGAACTTCGCTATGCAGCATCCTATGTCATAATGCCAGCGGCTCTAGGATACCACACCCTGTAGCTGACGTCACCCGTATGGATGTGCCAAGCCGCCCGCGCAGCCTGCCCCACACTTCAGATGAGGGCCCTCCAGGAAACATCTCTCTGGCAGTGATGGCGTGCTGAGGTGAAGACGTTTCTTGCTTCTTTGTTCCTCTTCGTGGGAACCTCTTAACTGCCATTTCCCGGTACCGACTAGCCCCCACCTGTTCTGGTAAAAGGCCTATTATTAGACTTTATAGTGCCCTTGACGGAAGAAGTGTCCCTGGGCCACACCTGCGGGTAACTTGATCCCAGGTGAACCGCAAAATATCTGGGTCAGATTATTCAGATAGCTCAAAACCGAACAAAATGGTGGCCGCGTGTGCCCTTGTGCCTGCAGGCTCACACAGCTGTTGCCCGTGTAAGTCATACGCGAGATCTGCCCCCGGATGTGAAGTTGTTGACCACGCATAGCTTGGGCCTCCAGGCCTGATGTGGAATTTGGTGTCGGAAAACCCGTCCGTTTTATTACAGGTACGTTATATCTATCCTACTACGACCATTGCAGTAAGGCTGACAGGATAGCTGTCACGTTATGACGGAGGAAACCAACAGAATTCTAACTCAGGTGCCCGCTGTTGCAACTGGATTTAATTGTGTTATTTTTTAATTATTTGAATTTCATAATTTGGTCATTGTTTTAAATGTTCACAGATTTATATTGCTGGGACATTATTAAAGAATTGTTTTCCTACATAAAGTGGCAGCTGTGGTAACACATTTCATCTTTGATGTCACTGTAATCATTGTATTGTAATTTTCCGAGGACCACTGGAATTATGGGGTAGGGGAGGACCAAATTATGTGGCAGGGATGACTAAATTATGCTGCCTAGAAAAGACAAATTCTGTGTCATAACGCGGCACATTCTGTGATAGCATTGATTAATAATTGTGTCATTTGTACATATGGTAACACTATTTGGGCAAAGGTTTCACCTCATTAATACCAGTTTTTCACCCAAATACCGCAATAAGTGACTTCCTCTGTGCAGCAACACGCACCACTCATTTTTCTGAACTTTTGATCTGTTTGAGCTAGAAATAAAATTCGTTTTTGTTAAAATCTACACATTATGCACCAGATGATGGATTATGTGGCAAATGCGACAAATACATAATTTTGCAGAAAACGCCATAGCATCAAAATCACATTATTCTTGTGGCCGTGACTATAGCTACAGTAAATAAAAGGGGCAGCCCAATGACTCTTGGACCTGGACAAGATAATCATTCAAGAAAAAATGTGTCCCTTCCGGGGAAGTGTACGCCTCAACCACACACAACCATCATTAGATTGGTTTGAATAACAATCCAATCAGATTTATTAAATTCATTATAGAACATCATGAAGAAAAACAATCTTTGCAAATACATTGTATCACAGTAAGGTGCTCCAAAAGAAAAGCAGCGCAGTGAGCCTGCAATGGGAGACTAAAGTGCGTAAGTGCTACGAACAATACATATGTACAAGACTTGTGGCTGATATGGATGCAAACTTCATTAACATCACTCCGTATAATGTTTCAGAATTGAAAACAGTCCACTAGTATCTTTATCAACGTTCCAACCCTATTAAGGTACTTATATAAAGGTCATCATCAGGATCAACAGGATTTTTGGTAGCACCAATATGTTAAAAAATATACATCTCTGAAGCTCCTGTGAAATAGACGGTGTCTGAGCTGTAGCTTCACCGCAAACACCGATTGCTTGTCGCTGGCGGTTGAAGAAAGCTGACCTGCACTTTTCTGATTTTTAAGAATAGCTCCAGGCAGTGTTTACTGGTGCATAAATCCCCAACATTGCTTGGTGGTGGAGTAAAATATTCATACTATAGCATTAAGAGCATTTCAAGGAACTAAGGGTGAATAAGTTGTGCTTCAGAAGTTACCACGACGTATTGGTGCTACCAGAAATCCTGTTGGCCCTGACGAGGACCCTCATGTAAGTAATTTAATAGTGTCAAAACGTTGACATATGAACTACTGGACTGTTTTTAATTATGATGTAGAACATTATACTCTGAGGCAGAGTGATGTTAATGAAGTTTGCACGACTGACTATACCTAGGCTGAATCATCTCCAAAGCTCCTGTAGGCGCAGTCTAAATTGGCCACCAAAGTTACAGAGGACCATATTAGTCAAAGTGCTGTAGAGGCTCAACAGGCATGAATGCCCGCTTGAGCAGTCCCTCCTGTAAAACAGATTGAGCCAGAGCACATATACCACTGGCACAATTCTATGGGGGTGTTTCCCTATTTTTATGGGACATTGTGAAATCCAAATGAGGGAAATTCTTTGCCTCTGCACCAAGTCCTATTATAGATGGGGGACCCGAGGCAACAAAGTCCATCAGGAGGTGCTCTGACTGTGCCAGAATTAGTGACGTTCAGTCAGTGCACCACCCTGCGGGCAGCCCCTGAAATGTTGAAATGCGGTCCTATATACCCCCCAGGCAAACTTCTGCAGGTAAGTGCAGTCATTGACTGTACTGCCAGCAGGGAGAACTCTGTTCTCTGTTGCAAAGCAGGCTGGGAGCCACCTGCACTTTAAAAGACAGTGTGGTTGCTTTAAACAGCTGGTCTGCCTTCCACTGATGTGCTTTTCACACATTATCTATAATAGGGTGTGCTGTCCCAGTTTGTGCCCGGCACACCAGTGGTGCTTATTAATACAGCCCTTGGAGTATCAAAGAGGCTTGGCAGGGAAACCTTTCTTCACAACCCAAGTACCCGCCATCCTAGTTAACGTGGAATATTGGCAATCACATCTGCCAAATTGCTAGGCGGTCCCTATGATAGCAAGTATCAAAGAAAAAGCTTGACTCATCCCCACATTGGACTTGACCACTAGATGATAGTACTTTAAGACCAGAATACGTTCTTCATCTACGTATTAATGTGAAGAATATACTGGGTAGTTCTCATAAATTGTTTACAGAGAGATTCACAAAGAATGTCAACCACATGTTGTACTTGACTAGTGCTTTATGACAGACCCCCACTAACGGCAAATGAAAAGGACACCACAGAAAGAGCCTGGAAACAGAGTGCCACCACCTCAAGTGATCATGTCAGAATTAGGTAGGTAGGGACAGGCTTTGGTGAGGGCTTGTCTGGCAACTTATCCCTCTACTCTGGTTGGGGCGCTCTGGTGCACAGAGTGCCCTTGTTCGATAAGGTTGTCTTGAGGAGAAGGAAAGTTATGGCCAGTTCCAAATCTAAAAACGCCCCTAGGGATGGATTCCTCCTTGATGGTACGAGCCAAGACTTTGATACTGTCATCTTGAACCGGAATTTGAGAAGGTTGCTGAGGATCATGGCCATAGTGGATGAAGACAGCTTTCAGGCGGGGTTGCCATCACTGGATTAGTCAAATATGTAATAGGAGCATAGGCCACAATTTTGTATTTGTTATACTAGTTCCCCACTGTTCACTGGAGGATTGTTTGTGTTTTTTGTTGATAGGCAATTTGGAATCCTTGTCCCAGCGATGCGCAAAGCTCTAACAGTGTTTTCTACAGTTTCTACAGTGTTGACCCGAGATAACATCTTCAAAATGTTGAAGAGATGACTGATTTAGATCTTACAAATACAATGTGGAAATGAGACATTTCTGTTTCAGTAATAAATGGTAGGTGTACTAACTAGCCTCCTTTTAACGGTTGATCACGCTTTTAGTTCCCTTCGAGGACCTTCCCTATCTCTTCCAGATATTTCTTAACACCGTCTATGGTAGAGCTGGCGGTGATGCTGGCTGTGGAGCTTGAAGGTATATCCATTGATGACAGCCTACAGAACCCAGAAATCATTGGGAATTAGGATAACTGATGGTAGAGGAGCACCCCATTTGTCCCCTTAAAATGGGGAGTGCCTCCCACGCAGACTAGCAGGGCCCATAGTGACCAACTGAAAGTCATTGCGATTTCTTGGTCCTTGTTGAAGCAGCATAGATTTTTCCCTAAAACCTTCCCTTTGGACTGTGAAGTCAAGGAAGAAAAAGAAGAGGCAATACCCCTAATTTGCTGTAACTAAACAATCTTGTCTTGGGCGTCCTGTTTCAAGTTCACTTGCTCAGTTCTTGGTGAGTGCCTTGTGGAATGACTGGAGATCATGAACTATGCTGCAGGATCTATGAGACTGATACATCAGCAGCTTTTAAGCATATCATGGTCACGAACATCACTCTTCTTGAACTTATTTATTCAGCGTAGGATCCTTCCCAACATGCACCTTGCCGCTAAGGAACAATAAAAGTGAGTTAAAAGTCTCAGAAGGCAGACAATAAGAATAACAGAATAAAACAGTTTTCTGGGACTTTCTAAAAGACAGATTATTTTGATGGAATGTATATAGAGAGAAGGTCGTTTCATGACTAGCATCCAAAATACAGATGAGAACGACCCACTGTTTGGTAGCGTTTGACGCGAGGAACCTGCAAGAGTAAGGGAGAGTTAGATTTAAGAGGCCAAAAGAGAAGGTAGATTGGAACACGATCATGGAAGCACGAGTGCTGTAAAAAACTGTGTGCATCAGTAAAGGACTTGAAATGTTATCCCTTGGTGCACATATAACTGTACGTGAGATCTCCACGCAGCACGTATTTGATCAAATTTAATGATCAGAGCAACTTTAAGAATGACAAGGGTGTGGAGTCTTTGCAATGTTTTAAATGTGTATCTGGCAAGCCAAGGTTCAGTCTTCTGTAGTAGTCCAAGCACTATAAAACATATGCAGGTATGTCATCTGAGGATGTAATTCTGACAGAAGATGGAGACCTTTGCCTAACATGTCGACGGCGATCCATACATGGTTGGAAATCCTCACAATAGGATTTTATGACTGCAAAAATGGTTTTTGCAAGGTACAAACCCATTTTGCGATGAGGTGTCAAGTTACCGGAATGCAAGATGGGTTTAGAAAGGTATCACAAACCACTATTTGGAATAGGGTTTTTTATGGCGTCCCTTCCTTATAGCAATTCTTTATGATATCAATGTTTTGTGACCAAAATCTGAGTGTAAAACATTAATATTTTACTGACTCCTTGCATTGGATGATAAGCCATTCACATTGTAACGGTTAACAAAAAAGTTTATTGTGGAGCTGGCAATGTCTTCTCTCTAAGCAAGCTTTTACTGTAAGCAGCACCTTTTCTAATAAGGAAAACAGACTGCATTAAAAAAATATTTTGAATATAATGAAAGCTATTTTTGTCTGCTGACCCCAGTAGTCCATCATCCAAATGAGAGCCACCAATCATAGTGAGTTGCAATCTGCGACCTAACTCATGAATATTTATGGATTGACCCATTATTATTCAGAATTTTGTGAACTGACCTATTAGGTCGCTATGCAAAATTCCTAGTGCCAGTATTTTGCTACCATTGTTTTGTACATCCAGCCCAAGATGAGTTAACTCCATTGAAATGTGCACTAAATAAAGAAAAGTCTAGGTGTACTCCTCGGGAATACACCTTATATCTTGTTTGTGACATAATTCCTGGAGCTGGTGGGGAAAGTCAGTTATGTTGCCTATGATTTTGACTGCCACCAATTAGAAGCTCCATCTTGTTGGCATTCTGTTGGAGGAACTTCAAACTGATCCAATTCTAAGTATGAAACAGAGTTCAGGGCCAGACGTTTTAGGTATACAATCAGTTGAATATTGTCTTCAGAGGTTGCAGCTTTGCAGCCGAATTACTGGAGAAGCTGCACCAAAGATCTGACATAAGTGATAAGAAGAAAGAGGGAGAGGAAAGATCCCTTTGGAAACCCACACTGAAGCCTGAAACTATTGAAATGGAAAGGAGACAAAGTAATGTTTGAGAACAGTCCTTGAGACAAAATATGACCCAGAGGAAGCAATATCTTTGACTGTATTCAGGAGGATGCTATGACTTACTGCCCAGGCGAGGGGAGGACAGTTTAAAAATGTGCAGTTCCCCAGGTGTCGGGGGGGGGGGGTCGGTTGGGGGTTGGGGAGGGGCCGACATCTAAAAATAATCAGCTGGGGGGGGCTCAACCTACAAAACTTTGAAGACCTCTGCCCTAAGGCATTACTGTGATATCAAGGGTCTAGTTCTTTTGATGTAGGGGCATAGTAGCAACTTGGTCGAAACCATAGGAAATAAAAGTCGAAATAGCTTCAGAAGCTTTGGGATCTAGGGGATTCCGGGACTGTGGATTCCAGGAGATCATCTACTGAAGATTAGACTGCATCAAGAGGATGATAAATCTCCAGAAATGTAAGCAAAGTCTCTGAGCCTATCACAATTCATGGTTGCATGCCCCATGCAACCATGAATTGCGATAGGCTCAAGGAAAAATGTGTTTCATGTGGGGTCAGATGGTCAATTAGGGACACCTTTAACAAGGTGACCCTGCTTCGGGTGACTAGTGAGGACTAGTGAGGATTCACTATAACCTCCTAGGTTTGCCGCTGGTAGATCGGGATTTGAAAACTCATGTCACCACAGCACAAAATAATCATTTGCCAGTTTACTTGAGAGTGAAGAAACTAACAACAGATGATCACAGAAATTGAAAGACCCTCAAATTAAATCATGATACAGCCTATGTGAGCACTAACCAGAAATATACTAAACCTAAAAAGGAAAGAAAATTAATTAGTAAGGTGCAAGAGGCAGTCTTATGTCTAAGATGAGCTGTACAAGGAGTCAAATGCACTCAAGAGAATTTAATGAATTTAGCATACTTTTTTTGGGCAGCACCGAAGGGTAACAGTAAAACGTATGCCAAAGGAAGAAAGTGTAGTTCGCCTTAAATGCTATGATCTTAGCCTGTGAGTGAAGGGTCGCCAGCAGGTATATGCTCCTTTGTAGGCTTTGAAACAGTTTGTTGCAGTTCAGGCTGGACTGTTTCGAGTGGAACAGGGTCAAGACTAATTTCCTTATGGCTGGGTCCAAACTGGGGCGCCATGGTGGGCAAAGGGACGATGAGTTGGAATGCTACCCCGAGCGATTGCCTGTGGTGAGACTTATTGCAAGCATGTCTTCCATCACCTTTTGTGTGTTTGAGAGGCCTTTCCCTTAAACAACACACCATCACCACCAGAGACTGAGCTGGATGGATCCCAGAAACAATGGCAGTGTTGTCCCTACGAGTTTTTTAAATTAATTTTCCAGGGAGTTATCTCCAAAGCTCCTGTGCCTTCTAGATAACTCATACAGCGAAGGCTTCGGTGGAGAAACTAAGGTGGCTAACAGGGAATAAACGCAATTTCTGGAGCACTTTGGTACTGTACTCTTATTGACTTTATTTTGCTTGGTGCCCTAGTCCACCAATTTCAACTGCCGCACTGAGCAGCTTAAGCGTTTCTCAGGGTCAAAGATTTTTCCAGGGACCAGAATGGGAGCAGTGATCAAGCATGGAACGAGCTCCTGGAGGGCTGGCACTGAGCACCGTTGCTGCCAGAAGCACTTGCTCTCGGGCCATCATCCTCTGCTTGAATGCTAAGGCAAGTAATGCCCTTGAGACACAATGGGCATATGTTCCTTCTGTTTGAGTCCCCAGGGCACTTTGGTATTACAGAAGGGGCTACAGACGCTTGCAAGGCTACTTCTGTAATACAGATTGTGCCAAGGCTAAATGTAGGCTGGGGTGATTGCAAGGGGAGTTTCCTTCATTCGCATGGGAGCAAGATGAGATCCCTTGCAAATGAGGGAATCTGTTGTGCTGGCAGCATGTTAATAACTCAGGCGCAGAGGTAAATAAACTGACTGTGCGCCGCACGGATGGTCTTTGTATAAGGTGAAATAGGATTCCAAGACCTACCAGATAGCCATATGCAGGCGAGTTCAGTCCCTCACTGCAACCACCTGCAATGTGATCTCTGGCCCCTCATTAAACTGCAGGCTGGTTTAAATGCCAGCATTTGTGAAGCGCACAGATACCTCCGGAGAGGTGTCCCAGCCCTGGGGGCCGCCGGGAATATTAAGCTATTGACCAGACTCACATGGTGCTGGGCTAACCTGCCGCCAGAGCCGGGGATCAGACCGTAAACCCTCTGGTCCAGAGTCAAGCACCCTGGCCACTGCGCCACACCTCTTCCATTTACTAGTGAAAGGTCGGTTCAGGTGCTTCAAACAGCCAGTTCCCCTTTCTCTAATGGGCATTTGTTGTGATAGGGCGCACCGACCTGGTCTGAGCTTGGAGCAACCAGCTAAAGTGTGCTGCAGTGCAGACCTGAGCAGTGCACTTTATCTGTAATAGGTGGCTCACCAGAGATTGGGCCGCAGTGCCCACACACAACTTTGCACCCACTGGCTCTTTTGTACGCAGGATATATAAGGGCATTGGGGGTCAGCTGCTTCCAACTGCTGGTGGCGCAGCACAATACTATGACATGCACACACTATGCATGTTGGGTAACACACGGGCAAGGATTTGTATGAACAACTTTAAAAAGCATTGTCCACTTCCGCCAATAGATGGCAGGGTACCTGTAAGTTAACCATGTAAGAGAGCTGTGACTTAGGGGTGTTCCTTGATAATAACTGACGAAGAAGCCTTTAGTACAGGCAATACATAACGTGCAACATCATGCATCATGCATCCCTGTTCTTAGTTACTGTTGCAGGCAGTCTTATTTTCTCTAAAAATGCATTGGCCTGCGTGGGCTTTTCAGTGTGTACAAAGCAAAGTCCCTCAGATCTGTATTTGAAAAGCAAATGAAGAAAAACAAACATTGGTCTGAAAAGGTATTTGACGTCAGGCTTGCTAAAAGGAGATTTAAGTGGCATAGGTCTGACTCTCCTGTGCCCCTTGCCCTTCTTTTTTTTACATAGATTGACGATGCAGGTTTTTACCTCTCATCACTTTGCCATTTAAATATTAAGCAGCGTCACCAACTGCTGAAAAAACTCATATATTTCATTCCTTCTTTGTTCTGTTGTTTGCCAATCATGGTTGCCGCACATTAGTGGTCAAAATCCTCCTCACCGTTGTCTTCTTAGGTAAAGACATTTTGATTTTAATAATTGTGTGTGTGTGTGGTTGTGTGTGTGTAAAGCCATTGGTTTACCCCCTTGTCATTGACAACAGGCTGCTCTTTGACAATGTGCGCTTAGACTCTCACTCCACTCCATGTTAACTGACCTCCGTCCACAAACTATGGAAGGATGTAGTAGGTATAACCCAGACTGTATATCATCTATGACCGTATTGAATTGCAGGCATTGTCAGATGTCCACCCCCCTGCTAAATAAAACGGTCAGATGCGACAGCCTTAAACAGACAACGCAAAAGTTTAACATAGCCCTTATTAATGTACGCTCGCTGGCTAAACATAGGCAAGAAACGGCCGATGTACTGACAGACAGGAACATCAATATAATGTTCCTGACAGAGACCTGGTTGGACAAAGCATCAGACCCAGACCTCGTGATAGCCGTCCCAAAAGGATTTAAATCTTACAGGCTGGACAGAACTGGTAAGAGAGGAGGGGGTATCGCCATAATTGCTCGTGATACATTAAAAATTCGTACCACAGCAATTCCTTCCACGACATGTGAGGCTTTTCAATTTGATACATACCTGTCCCCCTCCTACAACTTTAAAGGCATACTATTATACAGACGACCAGAAATCCGTTCGGGATTCCTTAAAGAAATCGCCACCTTTCTGGAAGCCTCTGTTACTGATAAGTCTATAACACTGCTAGGAGACTTTATTTCCATTTGGACTGTAGTGAAGACAAAGACACTGTATCTCTGCAGTCAGAAATGGAGGTGTTCGGTCTATCCCAACTGGTGAAGGGACCTACTCATAATGCAGGACACACCCTAGATGGAATATTTACCAATCTTGAGAATTTGCGAGTAACCGATCTCCTGCCAATGACTTGGACCGATCATCATCTGGTACTGGCCACGATACAAATTAACAACACATCTATCGCGACAAAACCAGCCCCCAAACAAGAATCGTTTAAGGTGTGGAAAGACATTAACATTCCCAGTTTTAAGGAAGCGTTAGATAACTCAAAACCCACTCTGTCTAATAATCCAGAAATTGCCACTGAACAATATCAAGCATGGCTGGACCAGGCCGCCAATAAATTAGTACCAATAAAAAGGATGTCTAGGAATAGAAGTTCCCCTTCAGCCCCATGGTATACTGAGGAGCTTAAAAAACTTAAACAGCAATGTAGAAACCAAGAAAGACAGTGGAGAAAAAACTATGACAATGAAAATAAAAAGATGTATAAAGAACTCTTAACCCAATATAAGCTCTTGATTACAGAGACTAAGAAAAAATATTACACTGAGCAAATCGAAAACGCAAAAAATTCAAACAAAAAGCTCTTCGAAATAACTAAACAGCTGGCGGGATGTGTCCCAGACTTGAACCCCCCATGTTCACAAAATTTCTGTGACTCATTGGCCACCTTCTTTTTTAACAAAGTGAACGATATGTTCTCAGTATTTAACCTTGGTGATAATCAAAATATCGAAAAGATGGATATCCCACTCATAAGTAACAACTTATCTTGCTTTACTGAAGTCACTGAAGATCAAATCCAGGGCATTATTAAAACCATCAAATCTGGATCGGCTTTAGATCCCTGTCCTTTGAATTCTCTTCGCCCACTTATGGATACTGTGACTCCAGTCATAACTCAAATATGCAATATAATGTTTCGTACTGGCATTTTTCCCACCCATTTAAAAAAGACCTTATTAAAACCTCTCCTGAAAAAACCCGGCCTCGATAAAACCGATCTGAAAAATTATAGGCCTATAGCTAACCTACCGTTTCTTGCAAAAATAGTAGAAAAGGCCATGAACAATCAACTTACGGAATTCATCGAGCAATACCACCTGCTTGATGAAACACAATTTGGATTCCGTAAGTTTCATGGGACTGAAACAGCACTCATTAAAGCAGCAGATGATATCCGGTTAATCAGAGACCAAGGTGGTACGGCACTATTGGTGCTTCTAGATTTATCAGCCGCCTTCGACACGGTTGACCATAAGATCTTAGTCGACCGTGTCGAAAAAATGGGCGTGCAAGGCCAAGCAAAAAATCTACTGGCATCCTTTCTGACGGAGAGATCCCAGGCTGTTATTCTGGGTCAATTTGAATCTGCTGAACTATCACTGCCATGTGGGGTACCTCAAGGGTCATCCCTTAGTCCGACACTTTTTAATATCTATGTGTCGGACCTCGCAAAGACCATCAAAGCGCACGGGATGAACCTTACCTCATATGCAGATGATACCCAGCTGATTCTTGTGTCAGAAACGATGGGGAAACAGTGGCGGAGAGTTTCAAAATAGGTATGCTGGCCATTGGACAATGGATGTCCGCAAACTGTTTGAAATTAAACTCCGATAAAACTGAGGTGGTCACTTTTGGCCATCTCAGTCCCAGCTGGTCTCCAGTATGGTGGCCATCATCCTTTGGAGCCGTGCCCAAACCTGCCACAAAGGTAAGAAATCTGGGCGTCATCTTCGATGACAACCTAAATTTCATGGCACATGCCAATCAGACTGCCGCCACAGCATTCTACAAATTACGCCTGGTCAGGAAGATTCTCCCTTTCCTTACCACAAATGTAGGCAAGACACTTGTCAGCGCTCTTGTCCTATCAGCACTGGATTACTGCAATGGCTTGTTTGCCAATGCCCAAGCCAGGGTTATTAAGAAAATGCAGGTAATCCAAAATGCGGCTGCCAGACTTCTCTCAAATACTCCTAAATTTAAGCCTATAGCTGAGACTTTGAGAAGTTTTCATTGGCTCCCTGTTAGTAACAGAATTAAATTTAAAACACTGTGTATTGTTTACAAGTCACTACATCATCAAGCGCCGCAATTTTTGAGAGACCATCTTGTCCCATACATTCCCTCTCGGACACTCCGTTCAGCAAAACAGAACGACCTGGTTGTGCCACGGACCAGGTTGGTCTACTGGGGAGACAGACGTTTCCTAGTGGGCGGCCCAAAACTATGGAACACAGTCCCGCAATTCATACGCTCCAGCCCAAACCTAATGTCTTTCAGGAAGAAACTGAAAACTTGGTTATTTAACCTCTAAACAATTTCATGAGACCATACAGGAGAGTAAACAAATGTACAGCGCCGAGACGCCTGCGGGCAATTGTTCGCGCTTAACAAATGCTAACAATAAATAAATAAATAAATAGACATAAACGTTAGTCCCCCTTGTACAATATTACAAAAAACTTTTGCGAACAACACAGATACTGGCAAAGCAAAATGTATTTCATCAAATGGGGAAAGGATCACTTGTCATGCGAAAAACTCAGGTCTGCAGGTTGGTAACTGGGTGTCTCCCAATAAAATGACCCTCATACACGTGTGTTTCTCTCTTGCTTGTTTTCGATAGCGGTATATGAGGTGTCCCCGCTTGTATCACACGTGTGTGCGTAATCACTGGGTCAAGTCATTTGTGTGCACCCTCCACCAGGAGGTTGTACCTTAAGTTTTAAGGCAGTAGTGATCGTTGGATGACAACTTGTCGGGGGGAGGGAGCGAATCCTGTTTACAGACAGTTGGTGCTAATACTTATGAAACTAAAATTGAGGGGAATGTAAGCTTATTGCCCGTGTTAGTTCCAATAACTGGGGATAGTTCAATACCAATGGGAAGTGGTGTACCCCAAAATGAGTTAATGTCTTTAGAGCCTGATGTAACTAGTCCAGAATGCCATATTTCAGTGTCTGTAGAGGGGGGAAATGTTTTGACGCAAACATTTTTGGAATCACGGCAATCCTTGAAGCTGGTCTCCTGGAATATAGCCGGGTTATCAAAAAATCTAATTGACCCGGAATGGGCAAGTTTCATTGACACTTTTGACTTTTGTATGTTGCAAGAGACCTGGTCGGTCGAAACTATACACAGGTTAGGATACAAATCTTATGGTGTCAGTGCGATTCCCTCTAGGAGTGGAAGACCCTCGGGAGGGTTGTTGACCTGGGTAAAGGTAGATCTAAAAGTGAACATAGAAGTGATGGATACCTACTCCCCTGATATTTTGATCCTGAAAATTAATGCTTGCAAAGGGAAAAAACTGTATCTAGTTAACGTTTACAACAGACCAACTCCCATCACTAGGGAATCTTCCACACTAACACTACTTGACCTTTTATTGGGTAACCTAGATACCAGAGCGAACTATGTCATTATATCAGGTGATTTTAATTGCAACTATGAGCCTATTGTGGGGCTTAGTGACATCTTCCTAGAAGAAGATGAGGCTAATGGGATCCCTGCTTTAGAAATTACAAAACCAGCTAAATGTTCTCCCCTGGCCCTTCAATTGACGAGATTATGTGCTGAATACTGCACTAGAGCGTGCAATGGACGGCTACCATCAGATATCATGAGGAAGCCCACGTTCTATAGAGGGAACTATAAAAGCAATATAGATTTAATTATCGCCTCAGTATCATCATGGGAATTCCTTCCTGACATGGAGGTAATAGAAAGATTAGAGAGTGACCATTTCCCTCTAGCCCTTCAGATCGAGGACTCCATATTTGGAGATACAGTGTCCCCATTGACTGGAGACGTAAATAATGGTGACCAAACTGAGATACACATCAGTAACAACAGACGTTCTCTCAAATGGCCACTAATATTGGGCAATGGTGAAATTATATTAGAAATCTATAAGCTCTTTGCTAGTATCTTTGGAGCTTACCCAAATGATACCTCAAAGGAAGGGTATGGCAGTCACTTCATGGAATTACACCATAAATTCTTCGATGCTTTAAAGCCCCTAGTCACTAAGATGCCGAAGAAAAGGCAGCAGAAGACACACAATTTGTCCCACAGCAAACCCTGGTACAACAAGGACTGCAGGGAGTCCAAGAGGGCACTCTTAACAGCAATTAAAGCGAAGATCCAAACGAATATTATGTTAGCCAGGAACAATTATAAAAAGGTCCAAAAGGCATGCAAGGTCGCATGGGAAGAAGCAAAATGGGCTGACCTGTTACAAGCAGCAAAAACACGAGATAATGTAGCCTTCTGGAGGTTGATAGCAAATGGGAATCACCAAGGTAGAGTGGTCAAGGACGTCTATTTAGATGAACGGACATGGGTAAATCATTTTTCTGAACTTTATAAGGAATATGAGGAACCCATTACTGATAGAACTCCAAGCCATTTCATTCCGGGGGAAACCCTGGATTTTACTCTAGGTGAGACAGAATTGGTAATAAACCAGATTAAACCTGGCAAAGCCCCTGGGTTAGACAAGATTCCGGGAGACTTGTACAAACACGAATTAAAAATTTGGGTTCCATATATCAATCATTTGTGTAACGAGTTATCCCGAAATCTAGACTTCCCAGAAAGTTGGAAGGGGGCTGAAATTGTTTTAATTTACAAGAAAGGTGACAGGATGGACCCCTCAAATTATCGTCCGATAAGCCTTATGGATATATTACAAAAAATCTACACAAGACATATTTTATTCCGTGTCAATGACTGGCTGGACGATAAGGCAATTTTGTCTAAATACCAAGCGGGATTCAGATCCAAAGTTAGTACAATTGATCAAATTTTCCGCTTCTGTTGCCTTTATTGGAAATATATTAAGATCAAAAAGGGACAACTACATGTTGCGTTTGTCGACCTAAGGGCGGCGTTTGATTTAGTTCCACGCAATTTATTGTGGGAAACACTAAGTTCAGCAGGGATGCCACCCACCCTGATAGCGCAAATAAAAGAGCTACATAGAGGGAACTTTGCCAGAGTACGGTGGGGCCCAAAAGGCGAGTTAACCCCCAAAATACCAATCGAACAAGGTGTGCGCCAGGGGTGCGTACTGGCCCCTACACTGTTTTCGCTATTCGTGAATGCCATTCCGTCAAACTTGGAAGGATGTAACAACGACTCTCCCAAGTTGAATGGTGAAAAAGTTACTTCCCTGTTGTTTGCGGATGACACCATCCTAATTTCCCAGACAAAAAAAGGTCTCCAGTCTCTCTTAAATTCCTTTTATGATTATTGTAACAAGAAAGGACTGGAGATAAATGGGAAAAAGACAAAGTGTATGGTCCTAAATCCAATTAAAAGTGACAAGGGCTGTCTAGCTTTAAATGGAACAAAACTGGAATCAGTCCCGCATTTTGGATATTTGGGGGTAATATTAGACTCCAATTTTACATGGAAAGCCCAATTGGAAAAAGGTAGGATGCTGTTTAGCCAGAACACTAAACCCATTCTCAGAGAGCAAGGTCTAAGCACTAGTAAGGCCGTGTCTCCAGCAGTTGAACTTTTTAAATACAAGGTTCAATCTGCTGTATTATACGGTTCGGAAATTTGGGGCCCAGGATCCAAAGATGCTTTTAGGGTCTTGGACAACAACTTCATGAGAAGTCTGGTTAGAGTTCCTAGGAGTACTCCTCTGGTTCCACTCCAGCTTGATCTAAACTTTCGTAGAACGGACCATCACATTATTCTACGTCCTTTATTGTTATGGATCAGGCTGTGGCGTGTACCGGAGTTGCAAGCATATAAAAATGGGCTAATAGAAATCATGGAGCTTGACAGCTTTAATGTGATACCCTGGTTTAAACATGTTAAATTCTGGTTCACCTTAATAGGACTGTCACATTACTGGGAACAACCAGATCTACTTCCACCACATTCAAAAACCATGGTAAAAAAGTGCTTTTGGTCGTATATTACGGGTATGATCAAAAACGCTCCATCTAATGGGTCGCTTGCAACAAGATTCCTTAACTTTAAAGATGATCCATTCTTCGAGTTATTTCTGGACGAAATAGAACCACCGTTAGCAAAGACCTTATTTCTGAAATTCAGATATGGTAACCTTCAAATCGGTTCTACACTGGTTCGTTGGTCTGGTGGTGTAAACTCGGTGAATCATGCAGAGGGTGAATTATGTACCATGTGTGGAGGTAACCAACAAGAAAACGAGTTACATATCCTCTTCTTCTGCCCAACATATGCCCAGGCTAGAAGAAGATGGATTAAGCCCATATGTTTAACATTAGGTGTAAGATCATGCTCCCAGGCCCTAAGGATTCTCTTGACCAACACTAGCCAACCTATCGTATTTAGTGTTAGTAGATTCTTGCACAGTATCTTTTTTCAAAGAAAAAAATTGGGTCTTAAACTGTAAAATGTAATATACCAAAAGTGTTGTAGACATGCAAAAATTACTTTTTGTAACAATTGAGGGACAACTGATGAAATTCTATTCCTGTCGCCTGTACTTTGATGAAATTTATTCCTGTCACCCATAATTGTTCCTATTGAGTAGAATAACTATTATGAATTTTAAGACATCCTACTTCTTGATTTTAGAATCAACATGAAAACTGAATGAATTTTATAGTATGCTATGCACTTTAAAAGAATGTTTTATTGTTGTAATGTATTGTTCTTTTATGGTATTCATGCCGAAATAAAGATAAATTGAAATTGATCGTGGAAATAGGGTGATCAGGATAGTGATGAGTGATGTTAAAAATATAGTCCAGATATCCAGTACTTGGAAGTTTATTAAATTTGGAATTGGACTATTGTTAAAAGAGGGGTGATCGTGCTGCTGTGGAATCTGTTATGAATTCTAGCGCACTTAAAGGTCTGCTAAAATGGTCGACATGTTTCAGCTATAGGTGACAATTTGTCAGACAGCTTTCTTCAGGACCAGGGGGTGAAAGTGATGAAAATAAGTGAAAGAATAGGTAAATTTGTAACCTGATTCTTCGAGTGATGAGAGGTCTTATTGTACCTGTAAATAAAAAACACACAAAAACAAACCAGAAAGGGAGATAGGGGGTAGGGGGAGAAAAGAACTTGGTGAAGTACAAATATGTACACGTTCAAAATCACTTGATTTTGAATGAAGAAACTGTAAAATGGCAATACTTAGCGCAGAATCACTCTCATTTCAGGCGTCAACTCATCCATTCTCATGCCTTACCAGCGTGAGGTGATTGTGCTATACTGTTCTTTTGTGCTCTTAACTGTAACCGGTAATTGGTGTTATCACATTTATTTCGTATGGTGAAAATCACATGCTTGTTTAGGGCACTTAGTGCTCTTAATGTGGTGTGATGGAGGGTTAGCGTGCTGATTGTGGCATTCTTGTTATTCCCATTGTCTGTACATGGCTCCCAATCGTCACGTATATAGTGGGTTATCATTATAAGGAAACTCTCTTTTACTACCCTCTAAGTACTTGCGGGTATGGTGGTCTAGAGTCCGTGGCTGTTATCGGATTGGGCGTGATTCCCTATCTAATTCAAGAGATTACGCCTACCTCCTTGTTAGTAGCTAGTTGCTTCATCAGGGGAGGGAGGTTAGACAGACAACCCCAGACTAACTCTTATAAGATATAACATTTTTAGAAAGTCAAAATACATGTATGGATTATAGACTCTAAAATAATTTAGGACTACACATGGAACTCACCCCACAGAGTAGTCTGATGGGCAATATTAAGCACCTGAAGGGTAGGACGGTACGGTACAAGTTTCTTCAATTGGCGTTAGTCATTACATGATTGGTGCAATGGGCACCTGAGATCATACACTGGCGCAAAGATGTGCTGGAGTGAGCCCTGGCGGAAGAGACCCGCATGCAGCTCAGCAGGTGCAATGGAAGACCTAGATGAGTTACTAGAGCTGAGTGCTACGGTACTGGACATGAGCCCTGATACGGTAGCGGCAGGCAGTGATAACACAGACGAATGAGAGGGGGGGTTACACGTCAAGGGGTGGGGAGAACGACTTGTATGCGTAAATACTGTGGAATATAGAGTATGATAAGCACACTAAACTTTTCCACCGAGGGTAGATTACTGGAGACCTAACATCCATGGAAGTGAATATTGAACTGCTCTATGGATTAATGTGTATGCTCTTTGACCTCGTACGCACTACTGACTGCTGATTTATTTGTATATTGTTTTTATGAACTGAAAATAAAAGAAAAAACTAATAATTTGGAACAAAGAAAAAATTACAATTTGGAACAAAGGTGTGTCATCCTAAAGTTTGTACTGCACTTTGGTACGTATGGGATATGGGAAACGGCCTTAATAACAAAATTGTAATAACGAGTCGGCTTAACAACGAATCCTAAACAACTACCTGTATCTAAACCACGACCTCCTAAACCACTACTGGACCTGAACCATGGCCTCCTAAACCAGTCATTATAATTATATATATTTTTTTGTTTACGCTTACTGTTTTCAATTTTGTAAAAAAAAGTTAAAGATATTTTTATTAAATTGATTTGTAGATTTCCCTATTATATTTTATGTTTTCGTCATAATAGACTTCGTTTTAATTTACTTTGTGAGGCCAGTAGATGGCACTGTATGTTTCTTTTTCAAGGATGCAATGATGACCTGTGCTCGATGCAAATGTTCAATGTGGGTGGTTGGCCATTTTTAGGTCGAGCCTAGAGCAGCTCATGCGCTGCTCCTCGACTTTTAGTAAGGGACTTTTCAAAGTGCTACCCACAAGCTTTCCTGGCCTAAAGCTTGCATGCATGTGCGTGTGAACGCGCGCAGCCGCCATCTGCCTGGGTTATCTCATTAAGTGTCACTTAATGTCACTCATATCACTCCCCCTCCCTCCTCGTCAGCTTTGATGTTCTCAGTGAGCCGCGTTACTTTTACGGCCAGTGCTTGTATTGGAGTTAGATTGAGGATTGATTTCGATTGCCGTTGTTAACATTTTGTACAATTGTAACAAGATCGTAAACTTTTATCTTGTTATCCTTATAAGTCTGGTATACCTTTTAACGGAAATTGGTGTGGATGGTTTTGTTTTAATAACAGCTCCTTCTCTTTTGTTTTCGTTTGAAAGACTAATAAGGCTATATAAATGTTTGTTTCTGGCTAATAATTCAGACGTGTTGAGCAAATACCGAGTGGTTTATACGTTTTACTGTGTGCACACTCGAAGTACAATCTGAGAACCGCATTAATGCAATTGTTGACTTAATTTAAACGTTTAATATCGAAAATAAACATTTTACAAACGCCACCCCCCCTCCGATCTGTACTATGGATTGACTTTTCAGCTATTTACAACAGTTGCTAAATGTGTTTTCGCGGAGGAAAGTCTGTTTTGAAATTCAATTTGGTGTGTATGTATTTAAACAGATTTTCGAATGTTTCACACCAGTCTCCTAAAGTAAACGTACATTTCAGGCGTAACTTTTCTTTGGTTGCCGAATGTGCTTGTTAATCTGCTGCCTGCTAGAAAAGCACTCCCTTGTTGAACGCACAAATGCGTTAAACAATGTTTTCATGCGTCTAGGTCTGTAAATACTTTGAAGGGGTGGCCAAGAAAAGTCTCGTCTACCAATTGATTGTCCTGCATGTCTGGACAGTAGGGCAGGGAAAACAAACATTTTAGGATTTTCAAATGCTAGCAGTTTCGGAGATTCGGCTGTATTGGAAGCACCATCGTTTTTGGTGTTATATTATGATTGCTTGATTTGTGTGGTGGACAGAAGGCGGAGACTAAAGTAGATTTATTATTTTTGAAAGCCTCTTGTGAAAGGCATTCCTCAAGAGTACTTCGCTGCTAGAGACTGTTCCCCGCATTCTGTTTTTCACTTGGAATGGAGTCTCTTAGGTGCTGCTCCGACTTAAGACTATTTCTACCCACTAGCTGTGAAGTTTGCCATCATTTTCTATGAATCCATTACATCTGTTCTTTGTTCCTTGTTTTCATACTCCATGTTTCAACATTTTCTCACTAGAATTAACCTAGCAAAGGCAGCACAGTGAACACTCCGCTGCTGGTAGGTTTTTTGTGGTTTGTATGCAAAGATTATTGTTGCCCTTATTTGGCTAATCCAAGAGAAAAACGTACAGCTTTGACATCTGCAGGATCTGCTAGCCATTTAAGACATGAGCCTTTTTGCTTTGATTTCCGAGAGCTGGTTCTTGACTCCGTAACTTTAGATATTTATGCAAGCCCTCAATGTAGGTGGCTTCCTCGAGCGAAGTGTGCTCTTGCCCAGTGCATGTTCCAAGTGGTTGCGCGTATCAAGGAGTTGGATGGCTGATGTTGGCATGCAAGTCAGCCTCCTGCCTTGAAACCTGAGGTTCTAGTGGTGCCTTTGACCATTTCCTTTCAGCAATTGGTCTGTATAAGAGGGCAGCTGGTATTGCATTGCTGCTTCCAAATTCTTAAGCAGTTAAGATCTGCGATTGTTGTCCGAGTCTAATGGCAATCTTAATGTTCTATAGTTTGCCTTTAGGGACTATATCCCACATCTAAATACAAAGGGTCACATTCTGCCACTTAATACCCCCAACTTGGTCTACTGGCCATTCTGTTATTTAGATGAAGCATGGAGATATGTTCAGCAGCAAACTAGACCTTTTGATTACGAGTAAAATTATGCATATACTTACTTAAAATGGCTTTCATCCACTGGTTTGTTGTCTCGTTCACATTTTTCACGCACAGTTGGTCATCCCATGTTAGCTGTTGTCTGACTTTACAGTGAGAGGCTGCATTCTGTTGTTTTTCAAGAAGCACATTCAACACGCAAAGTAGATCCATTTTATGCAAGGGACTTCTATGATAATGTATTCTTTTTGAGGCCAAAAATTCTTCTTTCATAAAAGGATGTTTTCCTTAATAATCCTAGAATATTTCCTGTCCCCATTTTACTCTGTGGAAACCTTCAAAACATTTAAAGCTTTTCTGCAGTGAGTAGAGCTTACACCAGGGCGCTCAAAACACCATTGCACGTCAGGATTTTTTTTTGGTGCTTTTCTAAAGGAGGTGGGAGTGTGTTTCTAATTGTCATTCACTTTCTGTGATAAGTTTGTATTAGTTATGTATTTATTTTTTATTCTCTGAGAGGTCGTATTGTCTCTTAAGTAGAGTAGCAAGTATGAAGGAAAGGAAAATGCCATTTGAAAATGGGCATTCAAGATGTCTGTATTACCAGACATCTGGCCATGACATTTTGGACTGGATGCATTGTCTTGCAATGAAAGCCAGTGCCGTAGGAGAGACGTAGTTCACATTTTACTTTATGTTCTGCAACGTTCTAAAATACCTTTGGCTTCAAGGTCTGACATAAGTCATAGGAGGAATTTTTTAAATATTAAATTTGTTTATATTTTGTAAATTCACAGTACAGCGGAACACGTGCAGGACCAACTGTCCAGATTTTACTATAACTTAACTCTAATTTCTTCAAATGGCAGAACAATAATCTACCAAATCACAAAAACGTGGTAAAAGAAATTAAAAAAATTTGAGGGGGGGAGTTTCGGCAAGATTACAGTGGAAAAATTATTAGCAAAACCTAATAATGCATTTCTTATGGAAACTGTGACCTAACCGTCTAATGTAGAACTACCCATGTGTCAAGTTGCTTCATAAATCTACTTGTCCCTTTGGAGCCATGTAGTGCAGCAACAAATTATGGCAGCAATCTCATTATATAAGAGCTCTGATATAGCTGCTCTGATTATGCCAGGGCTCGTACCATAGTAGTGTTTGAATACTTGCAATGCCGCGTTTCCACAGATCTACATGCTGGGGCTGAAGGTAGTGGTTAGCAATAGGTCCAGGGTTGGAATACCATTTTGAGTCTGTGCAAACCTACTAACTTGAATGTTTTAAGGGTTTTCACCAACTCTTCTCTAATCTTTACCTATACTGAGAGAGATTGAAAATTTGCTCTGGACAATGGCAGACGTTAAACTTCTTCCAGGGTTGGGAAAAAAGTGGGCGGAGAGAAGACTAACTTACGAACACTCAGATTTATGCATGAGTAAATCTGTATGTGTATGTTTGCTCATGCTAAAATGCAGTTCACAAATATTTTCTAGGAGTATGTTTTCTTGGCCTACTTCTGTAAATTCTAGTGAATTCTTGAAAGTCGTATGTCTGCACTTACTGCAAGGACATGTACCATGGGTACACTTTCAAGACTTTCTTCAATAATTGTGCCCCTAATTAGGTATGACTTTAACCATGACCTTTTGTGTTTATTAAAATGATTTCTCTCTCATCAGTTTATGGGCGAGCTCACTGTGGTTGACAGCATTCTCCTCTTTCACAAGGAGCATATCGGCACGCAAAGTAGTTTTGTTTAGTGCCAGGAACTAGTGGCAATGTGTGCTTTTTGCTTTTGCCAATGTTTGTCATAATGGTGAGGGCACAGCAGCTCCCACACCAATAAGGCTGTACAAAAACCATGCCAAAACAAGTCGCGTACCTACAAAATCAAAAGGTTGACCACTAACTTGAGACCGATGGATTTGCCCATGCTTGTATATTTTTATGTTTCAGATCTTATTGAAACTGGTTACACTTATTTTCCATTATGAATATTTTTGGGAAATACAAGCTTATATCAACACATTTTACTAAATGATGCTTCAAAGAAATGGTACCTAAACCTTTACAGTACTTTAGCTATAGTTTTTTCCTACATGTGTTTTTTGTGTGGAAATTTTATTTTGAAAGCAAAGAATCACCAATCTTGCTTTCAAGCTTCTGCAGATATTTGCATCTTATTGGGGGCATTCTGGGAGTGTTCTACATAGCCTCATATTGCTAAACTTTGAAATGAAGTGTACACATTTTTATACTGAAACCATTGTCAGTAGTGTAGTCGGAGCTAACAACATTTACTTAGAGCGCTTACCCTAATAATAAAGGCTTTGCATTAATGAACCATAAATACAAGTCTGAACAGCATTAACACATGCATACAAATATTACCTTATCTGCATACAATGCTCTTCCCTGATCCATAATGTGGTACTGTAAACTGGCAGCCAAAGGGTTTGTGCTGAACGGGGTTGGGCATACTTGTCCCAAGGACAAAATGCACATGAAAACTAGTTGCCCTTGTCCAGAAACAATATGTCCTGGGTGTCTGGCTATAGGAATTTCACATCGCTGTCCCCATCCTAAAAAACACAAAAAAACACTGACAAGTCAGAACCCAACAAAACTGTCCTATTACCAGTATCCCAACACTGGCCACGCTCCAGGAAAACTGCGTTCACCAACAGTTATGTAATCACATACAACAATTGCAACTCCTCAACCCATACCAATCTGGTTTCAGGTCGTGTCACAGTACCGAAACTGCCCTAGTCCAAATCGTGGATTATGCTCTGAGTATTCTTGACTTGATTAATTCATGCATAGTAATCCTCCTAGATTTGTCAGCTGTGTTTGACACCTTTAAACATGAGAACCTTTTGAATCTCCCAGAATGCAGGATGGTCCTATCTGGTACTGTGTTACAATGATGCTCTTCATTCTTACATAATAAAACACAAAGAGTTAAGTTCAGTTATGCTCTATCCATCCAAACTCCATTCACGATTGGCGTCTCTCAAGGCTTTTCTGTCTCCCCCAGCCTCTTAAACTTGCTCATGGAGCCCTTGATTGAAATCCTCCAATTCTCTAACATCTTATACCATATGTAGGCTGGTGATAGGCAACTGTGCCTAAAAATTGCCTCTCCAGAAGACATTGGCATTCTTAATAACCTACTCAAACTTAACTCCCTTAAAACTAAAGTCCTCCTAATCTCACCTCCCAGTCACAATCTGAACATCGAAGAATAGCCCGCCGATCTAACAGCCTTGAACTGTAGTCCACACATCACAACCTCAGCCAAATCCGTAGGACTAATCATGGACAATCACCTCTCTATGCAGGATCACATTAGTACAGCTACAACAGGCGCCAACTACAGGTTCTAAGGAAACTAAAACCTTTCATTCCGACTGTTGTTCTCAAGTTAGCAGTTTAGGCGCTAGTGATCTCCAAACTAGACTATGATAGTGCGACCATCATTGTTCTACCTAAATCAAAATTGGCACCTCTGAAGGCAACTTTTAATGCAGGAGCTCGACTTATCCCATGCTCAAGAAAAAGTGATCATATCACCCCAGATCTCAAAACTCTGAACTAGTTACCATATGAAGCAAAGATGCACCTAAAAATTGCCTCCTTAACTCAAAGAACACTACAAATTACCTTGCCAAGAAACTCGTCCCATCGGGTGAGATCAGATCCTTAAGATGCACAGGCTCCTCTTTACTGATGCTCTTCAAATTAACAAACAAAATAAGCATTGGCATTGCCAATAGATCTCGCTTTTGGGACCTTATAAGTATTTAGTTATGCAGCACAATATCCTTGGTGCAACAACATCAACTGTTGCATGGCTAAACACTTATAAGGTACAAGGTTTAGCCATGCAACAGCTGATGTTGCTGCACCAAGGATATTGTGCTGCAAAATGAAATACTTATACGGTCCCAAAAGTGAGACATATTGGCTATGCCAATGCTTGTTAATATTTTGTTTCCGAGTGTGAAACTGCTGGATTCAAGGAACCTTACAGCTAAAAGTGGTGTTTTTACTTCGTTTTCAGCATGTTGATGCATGTTCATACAGTTTAAAATATACGCTGTTAATGTTTCAGGGTCTCATATTTTCCAAGGTCTATTGAAAACATTAAAATGAATGTGTTATGAACATGACTTGCTGGTTTAAGCTCACAAGCATCTGCTTTTTTTGTGGCCAGCTCGCGGCCCTCACAGCAGTGCTTCCTGCTCTTGGTTTAATTTATTTTCCGCTAAATACTCGCTACCTCGCTGGGATTACCTCAGTCATTAGAACAAAATGCCTTGTAAGTTCAGTTTGCTGTCTGAAAAGTGTTCTGCTGCACCCTCTTACGGGAGGTAGAGCATTATAGGCCAATAAACTGAACTGACTCAAAGCAAATGCTTTGAGTCAACAGTGCTCACTCCCTATTAATATAAAGGACGCTGTAGAATCCGGTTATATGATTAATTTTCATGGTTCAGTAAGTCGTGGTTGAATACATAGTGGTTTGGATTTTTTCGTTGTTAAGCCTTCTTGGTTTAGGCGCTCGTTATTAAATTGGTAGCTGTTTAATCATACATTCCATATGCCTCACCATTCACAAAGTAAATGTTAACCTTGAGGCAAAATACTTTTCTGTGCCTGCATCTTCGCGCTCTACTATCCCTGATGTACGGACAGTGACATTAGGTCACATGTATGTACTTTATGACTCACTGAAGTGGTTCACTAGCTGCATTTAAAAAAAATAAAATCCAAAATAGACTTAAAAAACTATTGTAGACATGTATTTTTAGTTTACATTTAGTTCCAAATTCGAAAAATTCAGTTCAAAAAAGTGTTTTTCGGGGATCCCATACATACACAGTGTCAATGGATATCGGAGAGAATTGATGCAGAAGTGCTTAAAGTAAACCGTTACTTATAAATTGGTGTTGATAAGCGTGGCTCAAATCCACCCGAGTGACTTACCACACTCACCTATAGTAACTCAGTAAGAAGTCAGCCGGACAGTGGAAAAGAATAAACAAAGTAATTTTATTAGGCCACAAACTCCCATATGAGAGGGCCCTGTCCGACCTCACCCCTAAGAGTGCGCCGAAAGGACTAACTCATATCATCACAGCAATACATTATAACATGGTACAGTGAATTAGGATACGCCCCTTCTGGAAAATTACTGAAACCCAGGCAGAGGAACAATGGCATCATACAAGAGGCATCTGCACCTGCAAGGGATACATTTGCTATCTTTGCCCAAGGCCGCGGAGCTGAGCCTCAGCGTCTCTGGGGCATGAGAACACTACTGATAAGAAACTTGTTGGTTTCGGCCACAGTTAGCTGAGAAACGAAAACTGCTGCATTAGTGATTTTCCTATTCCTACGGGGAGGGGTGGATGAGCGAGTGCGACTCGCAGGCACAGAGGAATACACAAAATGGAGGCACACGAGCTAAGCTAAGGAAACCAAATATCATCACACATATAAATGAATAATCATATAAGTAGTAAATATAACGCAAAAACTTAAGTGTATACTTCATCAGTTAGACACATGATGCTAACTTGCATATGTAGATAGTGATGGGTGGGGCATCGAAAAGTGAATTCTATCAGACCCTCCTTTTAGCATCATTGGCTAACTGGAGCATAGCTTTTATTTGCCAAAAGGTAGTGCCTTTACATCCAGTCTAGGGGCGGGGCATTGTTCCATCAAAAATATCATCTTCAATGAGCATCATCCAACGAACATCAGGGAGTTCAATAACAGTGGAGGCAGGATATTGACCAGTCACTTTTTTGGAAGGTCGCAAATTGGTAGCACACATTGAGCAACATGGGGGAAGGCAGTAAACACAAAGGCAACATGTCAAGAGCACACTCACCACACCAACTAGACCCATCAGTATTTTCCAACCCCATGAGGAGAAAACACCCCAAAGCCACCCTTGTAGTGACCATGTCCCGTTATCCTGGTGAAGTTCAGCCACTAATCTATGGAGTTTCTGTACTGCTAAATTAACTGTCGGACCTGAGTCAGGAATATACACGCAGCAAGACGTCCCGATGACGCGACAGGCCCCACCCCTATCAGCAAGGATGACGTCTAACACCATCCTGTTCTGGATCGTGAACAATCTCATAGCCTGAATCTCAACAGACATATTAGTTGCAATGTCTGCTTCAGTAATTACTACTTTCTCCATCACTCTGGATAACCGACGGATGGCCCTACTGTTAAATATTGGACCCCAGAAAGGCAAAAGACCCTTAGAAAAATCTGTCCATTGTTGCAAGGAAGTATCTGTCTGGTCCACGTCATCAACTTGGAGTTCCCTCCTTTTACGCTGCTCTGGTGGACTTGGAAACCTGCGATGAGTTTTGTGATAATCGGAGGGTGCTAAATACACAGGTGGAATCATATAAGCTAGATAACAGACCCCACCCCAACCTTCAGGCAACCACAGGTACCCGTTGTCTCCGCACACGAAATAGATACTGGGAGGGGTGACCAGAGAGGGACTAAGGGGCAGGCGTATTGATGTTGTTACATTACAAGAACTGTTCCCAACCTTGATAGGGCCCCTACCCTCTATACAAAAGAATGGTGATGGACCCACTACTACCAGGGGTACTAAAGACTTAATGCTACCATTCCCTTTTGGTGGGTGTCTATAAGACAGAGATGAGTTTAACTGTAAGAAACTCTCTCTAACTTTGTCAGTGTCATTGGGAGTCAAAAACTGTCCCACTTTCCTTTCACATGTCTCTAAGAATGTTTGATCAAAACGTCCATCAGTATACAGCCGTCCAAGGGAAGAAGGGGGCATAGGGCGAACTCGCATCGTCATAGTTGACCCTCTGTCTTGCAGTCGAGGAGTTAGAAAATCTGGCTGTTGGAAATATTTGACCATACCAATCAAAGTGTACCACCCCACGCAACTATTCACTGGTGTCAAAGGAAGTGCTAGAAATCAATCCTTCTTATAAGCAGCAGAAGGTAACAACCCACACACCCAACAATCAGTAACATTATAAATGGCATGAGCATGATGTAGAGTCTTAATGAAAACATTTTCTTTGTAACCCTTGCGCAAACTTCTTTCACCATAGTCAACAGTAATCATGTTATGTTCAGGGATAGCAGAAGGTGTGGGGCAAACACATGTACAGGATGAGCCTTGTCCAGGAAAAACAGTATACCAAGAGTCACAAGGAAAGCAATAAGCACTATTATGATGAGCACTATTTTGCCTTTTCGTGAAAGGGCCAACCAGGGGGAAGCGGGCTCAGGTCTACGAGGAGCCGCAAAGGGCTGCTCCTCCTCGGGGATAGGACGACCAAAGGGATACATTGTAACGTAACCAAAAATCAAAAAATCAAAAAAAAGGAAAAAGAAACTAAACTAGAAAAAATTGTCCCAGACAGTCCTAAAACCGGCCAGAGGGGTTCTTCAACCCTCGAAAGGGATCTTCTCCCTGTGTCCGTTAAAGCCTCACAGGCAGGCTTCTATTGTTTATTCCCTAATCCCACGTCGCTTGTCATACAGCAGTTGTAACAGAGGAGCACTAATCTGGGCCCACACACCACTCTAGAGTCTCATAGAACAGAATCTTCGGCTAAACACCAGGGCTCTTACAAGTCCATCCCTATCACTAATCTTCTTTTGCAACTGAATGTCCACTAAGCCCTTCTTCCAGTGTTCAGTCCCTTATGCCTTTTCCTTTTCGAGGCCGCAGATTATAACGAGTGCTCCCTCCCACTTCAGGATCTGTAAACAAAACGGGTGCATCTGTAGCAGGAGTTGCACCCGTCAATGCCTGATCACTAGCATCAATGGGAGTATTGGAGCTTGTAATTTTTTTTCTTTTTCTCTTTCAGTGCACTTGACTCTGTGCTGGACTTTGCATTTGGCTCTCCTCTCCTCAGTGAGGCATCAGAGAAAGGAATGTATCTGGGTAATTGCTTGTGTACTTCATCAGCAACACCCTCTTTCACCCACTGGTCGTAGGGTAACGGCAGGGGGACCCTTTTGACATGCAACGCATGGGTCCACGCCTTCCTGCCCTCAACTCGAAGTGCGGTACGCGTTGTGAGTAGCACCTGTCGTGGTTCCGACCACCTGGGCTCCAAACAGGACTTCCGCTGATATTTCTTCACGAGCACCCAGTCCCCTGGGTGGATGGAATGTCCAGGCCCCTCCGGCAATGGCTTCAGGGTGTCTGCTACCTGTTGATGAATAGAACAAAGATCTTTAGTCAAAGCATACAAGTAATCTATCAACAGTGGGTATTCAATTTCCGAGAAACACTTGGGTCTGGGTACCCCCAAACGTTGGCCGGGCGGCCAAATATCACTTCATAAGGGGAGACACCCATTTTGGAATTTACTGTCACTCTGGTAGAAAGCAAGGCTAAGGGAAGGGCGTCTGGCCAACGGAGTCCTGTGCTCTCCTGTATTTTGGCCATTTTTAGTTTAAGCGTGCCATTAAATCGCTCCACCAAACCAGCGGCCTGAGGATGTCGGGCCGCATGGAACTTCTGGGAAATCTGTAAACCTTTACATATTTGCTTAATAAGCTCAGCATTAAAGGATGTACCATTATCACTCCAGATCACCCTAGGCAATCTGAAGCGCGAAAAGTACTCCTTGATCAACATTTTAGCTGTAGAAATGGCCGTGCAATCCTTGGTTGGATATGCCTCCACCCACCTACTAAAAGAGCATACAACCACCAGAACATACTTGAGATTATTGACTCGTTCCATTTCTATATAATCCATCTGTATCACCTCAAAAGGGAAAGAGGGAGGTGCAAAATTTCCTACTGGTACAGGTGTTCCCTTCCCTGGATTGTGCCTCAAGCAAACCATGCACTGCTGGACCAAATGTGTCGCCACCTTAGAGATATTCTTATTACTCCACACTGGGTCCAGCAGCTTGCATATACCTTTTGCACTGATATGTGCCAGACCATGGGCCATTGTCACCACCAGGAGAACATATGCATTTGGGAGTAACCATCGTCTTTTATCAGTCACATCTGTCCAACATTCATCAGAATCCAACCGCCCCCCACCATCTTTCCAAGTCCTCAACTATTCCTCAGTCGCCTTCTCTTGTATATTCATTACACTCTGTACAGTATCTGCAAACATATTAACATCTGGTACCCATCTGGCTGGTCCTGCCACAAACATTCGTGGGAGTTTTGTCCTCGCAGTCTCTTTTGCTGTTTGGTCTGCTAAAGCATTACCCCGTCCCACATCATCCACCACTGCCTTATGTGCACTGCACTTTAGCACAGCCAGTCGTCTAGGTAATGTCAATGCTGTTAGTAGTCGTAATATCAATGGGCCGTGTTGTATACGTTGTCCATGTGATGTTAGAAATCCCCGTTCTGCCCACAGTCGCCCATAACTATGAGCCACGCCAAAGGCGTATTGGCTGTCAGTATAAATGTTCACGTCCAGTCCTTCACTCAGTTCACATGCTCGCAGTAAAGCTATAATTTCTGCAGCCTGAGCCGAATGGTAAGGTATTCTAGAATTCTCCACTACTGTCTGTAATGTCGTAATGGCATATGCTGCCGTTGATGTGCCATCTGCAAGTTTAAAACAAGACCCATCTACGTATAATTCCCCATCCGGATCGTCTAAGGGCTTGTCTGTCAGGTCAATTCTCCCTTTCGTCTCCTCCTCTGTCCGAAACAAACAATCATGTATGTCATCGTCTTTTTCGTCTGTTGGGATGGGTAACAACGTGGCAGGGTTCAGGGTGGCACACCTCTTTATCGTGACATGAGGTGCGAAAAGAGTCATCTCATAACCGGTAAGACGAGCACTAGTTAAATGCTGCGTCTGTGTTCTATTCAGCAGAATATCCACGGCATGCGGTACCATCACTGTGAGATCTGAACCCAGAACGAGCCCTGCCGATTGCCTTATGGAGACCGCAGCAGCCGCTGTAGCCCTCAGACAGCTCGGCAGCGCTCTTGCCACGTTGTCAAGCATCGCAGAGAAGTAGGCACGAGGTCTCTGCTTCCCTCCGAAACACTGTGTTAGGACAGACAACGCGCAACCTTCCGCCTCGTGTACATAAAGCACAAAAGGCTTCTGGTAATCAGGTGTTCCCAGGACGGGTGCAGAACATAAAGCAGTTTTTAGTGACTCGAAAGCTTCCTGACATGCGGGAGTCCAGGGTAGGGGTTCGCGCACTTCCTTAGTAGTCAAATACAATAGGGGTTTTGTTAGTAATGCATAGTTGGGTATCCACTGGCGACAATACGATGTTATGCCCAAGAATGCGCGCACCTCTCGCTGCGTGTTAGGTACATTCATGTTAGTTATCGCTTTTATGCGCTCCGGCGTCAGCCTCCTCCCCGCTTTCGAAAGGAGGTGACCTAAGTTGGTGACCTCCGTTCGACAATATTGGAATTTTAGAAGGGACACCTTGTGCCCCCTGTTGGCCAAATGATGCAACAATTTAACCGTAGCATCCCGACAACCATCCTCAGTGTCCGATGCTATTAGAATATCGTCCACATATTGCAACATAACATTGCCGTGGGGAAGTTCCAAATCATCCAATTGTGCCTTGAGTGCTTGACTATGGATCACTGAAATAATATCGAGGGACAAAATATCGACTTGCAAAAATATTGTGGACAAAATATCGACAGTCAAAATATCGAGTTTGTATCTACAAACAGGTAAGTACAAAAATATCGAGTACAAAATATCGTTTACAATAATATAGTTGTAAAAAATATCGACTTTATTAAAAACAGTGTTAAATTAAATTAATATTCAAATTTAATTACTAAAATATACTTAAAAATACTTAAATTAACTTATAATAATTAAATAATAAATGAAAATAATAAAAATATTTTTTTACAATCTTATTTGTTACAACATATATATATAGTAACATACTATAATTAAATAAGATACTATTATATTACCATAATGTAAAAAATACTATTCCCACTCCAAAGAGTGCAAGCGTAGGGAAAGCGTTGGATAGCGTAGGGGTTAAAATTACTATTCCCACTCCAGTGGGTGCAACAGTAGGGAAAAGTGACCCTGAACCCAAAAAATTCCCCTTTACCCAAGAACTGAAAACTGACCCTGAACCCTAAAAATACCCCTTTACCCAAAACTGACCCTGAACCCTAAAAATACCCCTTTACCCAAAAACTGAAAACTGACCCTGAACCCTAAAAATACCCCTTTACCCAAAAACTGACCCTGAACCCTAAAAATACCCCTTTACCCAAATACTGAAAACTGACCCTGAACCCTAAAAATACCCCTTTACCCAAAAACCCCAAACTGACCCTGAACCCTAAAAATACTCCTGTACCCAAAATTAATTAATATTATTTAATTACCAAATAATTATTAATTAACAATAACAATAAAGTAAATATATTAGCACATTAGCTGTAATTAATTTAATTTAATAATTAATATAATTTTTTCCCAATTAATTAATTATTAATAACTAAAAATTATATATATATAAATAAATTACTCTAATTAATGTAATTAACTAATTAATATTATTTAATTGCCAATTAATTACTAATTAAAAATATGAACAAAATTATATTCATTAATTAACTAATTAATATTAATTAATTACCAATTAATTATTAATTAAAATATTTACAAACATATATTAATTAATTAATTATTATTAAATTACTCCCCACCCTTATCCCCTATTAACCCAACATCCCGCTCCTAAACATTAACTACAATTTATATAACTATTAATAAAAATATATTTTTTTTTAACCTTTTTTCTACATATTATCGTTTTTTTTGAGTTGATATTTTTGTACTCGATATTTTTTATCATTATTTTAAACAATATTTTGACCAACGATATTTTTGTAATCGATATTTTATTGTTGTCGATATTTTTAACTCGATATTTTGTCCATTCGATATTTTGTAGTCGATATTTTGTCTGTGCACCCTTGACTATATATACTCGGGCTCTCCGTATAACCTTGGGGAATTCTTTTAAACCTAAAACTTCGGCCAGCCAATGAGAATCCGAAGAGATAACGGCTGTCTTCATGCACAGGAATACTGAAGAAAGCATTCTTCAGATCCAAAACAGAAAAATATTTAGCAGATGGGGGGATCATTGTCAGTATCGTAGTGATGTCAGACACCACCGGGTATTGGGGCTCCACTACTTTGTTTACGTGGCACAAGTCAATCACAAACCTATAAACATCAGGTGCATCGTTGGTAGCATCAGGTGACCGTCTTTTAAGGATCGGTAGTATAGGGCTGTTACATATATTAGAATCCGTCTCCTCCACAACTCCCGACTGGATCAGATCCTGTATTATTTGTAACAGGGTTTTCTCTCCCTCCCTAGGTATCCTATACTGAGGTATCCTGGGCAATTTTGCTCCCACCTTAACCTTTATCGTCACTGGGGCAATATCCATCTTACCCACATCTGTATCATTGGTAGCCCATAAACTCTCAGGGATCCCTCTGAATTCAGGTGGCAGTGGGTCATCTTTCGAGAAACATTGTAGTGGACGAGCAACAGTAGGGCCCAGCGTGATGTACACACCATCCGGAGAACAATAAATGGTAGCATGCAACCTCTTCAGTAAGTCTAAACCCAGTAAGTTTTCGCCACAATTGGAAGTCAATAAAAAGGGTGAATCAACAGTGAAAGGGCCAATCGTAAGAGTAAGTGGTTTAGAAATGGGGCTAATCACCGGGGTGCCTGAGAAACCCACAGAGATATTGTTCTTGCCAGACAGAGCCACCCCTGGGACCCGAGAACTAGCCACAGAACTTTTCATTGGACCCGTATCTACTAGAAATTTCTGTTGAGACCCTAATAAATCCGCTGTTACATAGGGTCCTCTTTGATCAACTTCCACAGAAACTGGCCCCTCGCTCTGTCCTACGCTGTCCTAATTATGAGAGAATCCCGTCAAATCATCCATAGCATAGTCATCATTGTAATATTGACCGCCACCTCTCTGGAAGTGCTGTCTATCCGAGCTATTGTCAAAACAATTTCCCCCTGGTCTCCCGCCCCCATCTGACTGTACATTCTGTCTCCGGGAGTCACCTCTTCCCCGTCCCCGGCCGTGACCAGCATTCGACTGAAACAGAGGACAATCTCTCCACCAATGCCCCTCCTGTTTACATTTCGCACATTGATTCGGTCCCAGCCGCTCTCTATTGTCGCCTCTCCCATAGCCGCCACCTCCTCGTCCCACTGCCCCAGGCGAAGCACCTCTTCCTCGTCCCCTAGATACTTGCTGCAACAAAACCCTAGTCTTCAAATCTTTGGCCTTCTTTTCCTGCTTGTCCTTACTTTCATTTTCCCTATGCTCATAATATTGAGCCATGCTAAGAATGCCGGAGGGAGTGGATGTCGTCCACGTGCTCTCCGACGCCTGCAACCTTGCCGAAATTTCTGGTAATAAGTTCATTACAAACCTATTAACAAAAAGTCGTAACCCTCCGTCCTGTGACACATCCTGTCCACTGAAATCCATAAACGTCTCCTCAAACCTTGTAAAGAAATCAGAGACCGCTTCATCCTTTTTCTGTCTACATGCAGTCAACTTATCCCAGTCCACTTTCTTCAGGGGAATGAGAGTGTGCATATACTTAATAATTCGCCCCGGTAACGCCAGAATCTCGGCTTTTGGCTTTTCCCCTGGCTTACGTTCTTTGTCCAAATCCTGCAATTCCGTCCACGTGCCACCTAACTCCTCCACATGATCTGTACCCTTCACCTGCCGCCACACATCTACTGGGACCAAAAGTCCCAAAAACAATTCAATATCAGCTAAAGTCATCACAGTGGAAGATGCAGCTTCCATCAGTTCCTTATAATAAGCAGTCGGATTCTTTCTAGAGTCTGGTAACTGAGCCTTCAAGGCTAAGACCTCACTTCTCTTCCATGGTGTGTATACCCACTGCTCCTGAAAATGAGCGTCTACACGGGCCCTTGTGACAGCATTTGTGACCGGATCTAACACCTCAGGTGTCTCGGGGTGAAAAATAGGGTGCACCTCTCGCATTGGATGTATACCAGGAAAATGAGGGGAACCTGCAGAGGGTAATTCATTTCTATACTGTAATATAGACTGTAAGCTGCGCATCACCTCCCGTACCCCAGTGTTAGCTCTATAGGCTCCATTTTTTATATCTCGTAAAGTCGCCGGAGCCACACCTCCGTACCTCTGTTCCCATAATGTTATCAATATATTCCACATGTGCCACAGAGCGTGTTGCTGCATCAAAGGCTCAAAATCTTTCATCGTGGACCAAATGTCTTCAAATGAATAAATGTTCCTGGCCCACTGACAGGCCTGATTGGCCACCACTGTTTTCTCGTCTAAACCAACCGTAGAACGCGTAAGCAATTTTCGTACCTGAGAAAGCAATCCACTGCCTGCGCCTCTACTTGGCGTTGATAACTCCTGATTAGGGGTAGTGCTGGCAGAGACGGTAGGGAGTGCTAGGGAAAACTGGGAGGGAGCGGGTGAACTTGCCGGGAGTAGGGAAACGAGGGGTGCCAATGATGACGGGGAAGTAGAGGCCGCTGCGCCGGGCTGGTGTGGGGCACTCGCTTGTGAATCCGAAACCCCATCAGGAGAGGTCGGAACTGGTAGGGTAGGATACAGCGACTGCGGGGCATAAGGGGGAGGGGGTCGAGTATTCAAAATGTCCTCCATCTCATCCTGTTCATCTTCACGTACTACGTAACTTTTATTTTCTTTCAACCTGCAAAGCCTATCTGCGCGCTCCAAGCGTTGCTCATTCTCATTCTTTGTGTGTTCTCTCGCTTTCTGCGCCATTGTCTGTGCTGCCTTTTTCTGCGCCGCCTTCTCCTCTTTCAATTTACGTTCCCTAACTTCCTTCTGCCACATTCTTAAGGAGTCGAACATACTTTGACGACTGCGCCTAGCAAATAATTTATCTTGCAAATAATTCAATTTAGCCATCTCAAAGGAACCTGTCAGGGGCCATTGCAAATCCAATTTATCGCTGGTATATCGGTGCCATAGAGTGCCAAACAGGATCGGGGGCAATCCATGTTTGACATACATGTCAAAATTTGGAGTGCCCTCCGGAGGTGCAGGTTGGCTTTCAGCCAGCCTAGAATCCGATACACGACAACAGCATCCGAAACACCGCAACTTACTGAAACACGGCATCTCTACCTTGGTGCAAGAACACCTTCTCACAAAATTTGTTACCTCTAGTCACTAACTCCTAACTCATTCACGCACATATAATATACATTGGAAATCAACACACACACACATGCATCCTACACATATAGATCCTTCCAAACACGTGTTACCAAATGGGACAAGGCCCGTCGACCAAGTCCTGGGAAACCTGGACCCTACCGCAGACCGAACAGTACACTAACTGCTCTGGGGGTGGAGAACACATCCGCCACCCGAGCGGCACTACGGATCACTGCGCACTTTACCACAGGAGACCCAGGACTCACTTCCACCGAACCACCACTCTAGGTGTTCAGGGCGAGTTCCGGAGTTCACCCGTAATGAGCCACGCCTTCACCACAGTACCACCCGGTCGGATGACTACAAACAGAATACAAAAAATATTCTCCCAACCCCCGTTAAGTCTGTCAGAGCACCACTCACACTCTGTGTTCCCCGGAGCACACTAGCCCCAGGAGCGCACCGGCTCCTCAAACCATTGGAGACACCCTAGTCTCCCGGAGCACTCCAGCTCCTCAAACAACAGGTGGACCACTCACCTTCCATATGCGGTACCGACCTCTACCGTTCTCCACCTCCGGCTGCCAGGACCAACACGGTCAGCTCCAGGTTCCGCCTTCTGGACCCCGGCATAAGATCCGAACCGGGATCCGATCGATGAACAAAGGGGTCCACCTCCTGACGTTACCAACCCCCTGAATATGTACACAGGGGGTTCGAACCATCAGGCGAGGGATAAATAATGAAAAGAGACTGGGGACGGGTAGGGGTCAGCAGGGACAAGGGATCTGAAATGACAGAACAAAAGTTTTATAACACCTGCCAATATTTTGACTATTCTCAATTGCACTCAATAGACCGCTGAATACCTTAGGAGGCTGTACACAGTCCGCCAACAAGTCTAAAGGATTAACAGTCCAGCTTCCTGTAATGAAAGACAATTGTTAACACCACATTTCCTACACAGGGATATGCTCTAGAAACTGTACACCCTTTGAGAATACACACCATTTTATGTGGAATATGAACCTTTGGTAAATGATCCCTCCCTGGTCTAGAAACTTGTTCCTCTAAATGATTCTTTGAGATAAGCACAAGTTTATAGTTCAAAATAAATCTTAAACGAGTTTGCAGTAAATACCACACGTCGTCACTCTATCAAGCAAGATTATGTCCCCAAGAAGTGCTTTGAATATTCTTTAGTTATATATGGGTATATCCGTTGGTGTACACATCAGAAAACAAAGTCTTTACCCAATATAACGGCAACGTGTGGTTGTGACCGCCACTACGTTCCGCTACTTGAAGAAACCGAAATAACAACTCTCTAGCCGGCAGTAGGTAGCGAAGCACACCACTCTACTCCGGACAATACAAAACACAATGAATATTCTAGCCGGCAGCATGTAGTGGGCTCACCACTATACTCCGGGCAAGTCAGGACAAGATGTGCCCAAGCTATGAAAGCCTTCCACGGTAGCTTGCAGCAGCCGCTGCTAAGCTCCGGGAAACCAAAAACCCCGCGGAGCCGGGTTTTGAAATCGACACGCACCAAAACGGTGCGCTCCTCAGTGAAACAACGGTGACGGATTCTATGTTGCCGGTAGGCGCCCGAGGCCAGGGCTCCTTCCCGGATCCAGTGAAACAGTACCTTTGGCTGAAGCGGAGCAGGAATCCGAGCTCCCGCTTATCCACGGCGGCAACAGCTCGAAGAACGCCGGTCCTCTCAACAATACAGGAAACACAAACAAAGGACTCAGAATTACGTGCAAAGGGTTTCCTGCAAACACCACCCTTATACTTCCCCCCTACAAGGATCATGGGAGATGTAGTTCCTGATATTTAGGCAGGCGCGGTGATGCAGGAACCTGACAGTATGCCCTCTCTCCTAGCGCCTCCTAGGCCCTGGCTTGGCAGGAAACCTCCGATGAAATGCTCTGACAGCTACGGGAGCATGTACGTTCACAGATGGCTCCCAGGAGTCGTCCTCAGCCGAGTAGCCCTTCCAGGCCACCAGGTACCACAAGGCGCCTCTGCGACGTTTGGAGTCTTTTATGCATCGCACCACGTACTCCAGCCCATCGTCACACAACACCGGAGGGGGAGCCCTCCGTCGGGCAGCCAAAGCCGGTTTTAACAAACTACAGTGAAATACCGGGTGGATACGAAGAGAGGCAGGAAGCTTCAGTTTATATGCCACAGGGTTAACCTGTTTCAACACCACATACGGGCCAATGTATTTAGGATGGAACACCGAACGGAGCTTAAACCTGATGTTTTTGGTGGATAACCACACCTTGTCCCCCACCTGATACATAGGTCCCACACCTCGATGCTTATCCGCCCATTTCTTGTACTCCTGTTTGGCTTGAACCAAATGTCTGGTCACTTTCTTTTGGATTGCGTGCAGACGTCGAACCGAACCCAACACCGAAGTTTGATTACTCACTTCAACAGGAATGGAAATTGGTAATGCCCGGGCATCGAATCCATAGTTGGCATAGAAGGGGGACACCCCCAATGAACTGTGCCATGCATTATTATAGGCGAATTCCGCTAGCCACAGCAGGGACACCCATGAATCCTGAGCCTCAGCCGCATAACAACGTAGGTACTTTTTCAACGTCTGATTGAGCCGTTCGGTCTGACCATCCGTCTGTGGGTGGAAGCTGGTTGACAAAGAGGCTTTGATCTTCAACGCCAAACACCAGGATTTCCAAAAGCTCGCGATGAACTGTGGACCCCTGTCTGAAATGATGACTTCAGGTATTCCATGAAAGCGAAAAACATTAGACAACAGCAGCTGCGCTGTTTGACCTGCCGTGGGAAGGTTTCGGCACGGTATAAAATGTCCCATCTTTGTAAGGCTGTCCACGACCACCAGGACGGCTGTATGGCCATGATCAGAGGGCAACCCAGTGATGAAGTCCATACTAATACTCTGCCATGGTTTCTTTGGAGTGGGTAGAGGCATAAGTTTCCCCTTACTCTGGCACTGCGTCGTTTTTGCACGAGCACACTCCGCACACTGACCCACCCACTCTGTTACGTCTCGGGACAAGGTATCCCACCAGAACTGTCTTTGGACCAAAAGCACTGATTTCTTTATGCCTTGATGACCAGACATTGGTGAAGAGTGACACCACTCAAAGGCCTTTTTTCTACCTTCCAGGGAAGGCAAGAACAGTTTGTTTTCTACAAATGGCAAACCCCGGATAAGGGATCGTCTGGTGTCTTTGCTACTCCATGACCTCCAGGCTGCCTCGGTCTTTTGTCCCTTGATTGTCTCTAGGAAGACATCCGCATTGAGCACACAGATTACTTTGCTAGGCTCAATAATGGCATCCATTGGAGGATCGATCTTTACCTCTAAGGAGTCGCCCAAGCGTGACAACGTATCAGCTTTCTTGTTTTCAACACCTGGACGGAATGTTATCAGAAAATTGTACTCCGCAAAAAACAGCATCCACCGCATCTGTCTCTGTGACAGATGCCTAGCTGTTCGCATGTATTGCAGATTGCGGTGGTCTGAGAACACAGTCACTGGATGTAGGGCCCCCCAAAGGTACTGTCTCCATTCCTGGAAGGCCTTTTTAATAGCAAGGAGTTCTTTTTCTGCTATGGTGTAGTTTTTCTCCGCTTGGCTCAGTTTTTTGGAGAGATATGCTACCGGGTGGAGTTGTCCTGTTTGTACATGCCTCTGAGACAAGATAGCCCCTACTGCTTCATCCGAGGCGTCTGCCTCTACAACATACGGCAACTCAGGTTGTGGATGTGCCAATATGGGTGCAGTAACAAACGCCCTTTTGAGAAGATTGAAAGCATACTCCGCTTCCTGTGACCAATCATACACCACCCCTTTTCTGAGTAGCCGAGACAGAGGTGCAGCAAGGCGCGAAAATCCATCGATAAACCTCCTGTAATAGTTCGCAAACCCTAGGAAACATTGAACTTCTTTCACTGTTTTAGGAGTGGGCCAGGACTGTACTGCTTGCACCTTCCTTTCCGCCATTTGCAAACCATCCGGACATAGCATGACCCCCAGGAATTCCACAGTGGTTACTCCGAATTCACATTTACTAAGTTTACAGAACAGATTGTTCTCTCTCAGTCTCTGTAAAACCTGTATCACATGGTCGTGGTGAATCCCTTCATTACATGAATAAATCAGAATATCATCAATGTAAACCACTACACTGATGTCTACCAGATCTCTTAAGACATCATTCAGGAAGTATTGGAAGGCGGCCGGGGCGTTACATAATCCAAACGGCATAACCATATATTCAAACAACCCATAGCATGTTTTGAAGGCCGTCTTCCATTCATCACCCTCCCTCATCCTCACAAGGTGATATGCCCCCCGAAGATCTAACTTAGTATAAATGCAGGCCTTCCGTACTTGATCTAGTAGCACCGGAATGAGGGGGAGAGGGTACCTGTTACGGACAGTGTTTTTGTTAAGCATTCTGTAGTCCACACAAGCCCTCAATTCACCATTAGCTTTCGCTATGAAAAATAGGGGAGAGGCTGCCGGGGACTTGGAAGGGCGGATAAAGCCTATAGCTTGGTAATGTGTTAGATACTCTTTGAGGTGCTTGGTTTCAGGCACAGATAACGCATACACCCGACATGTGGGCATCAGGGCGCCTTCAACCATGTCAATGCAACAGTCATACGTACGATGAGGTGGTAGTTCATTAGCCAGCTGTTCGCTGAATACATCAGCAAACGACTGGTATGCACATGGTAATGATACTTCCTTTTCGGCCGCAGTCGCCACCTGAAAGGGAGTAGACAACTCTCTAGCCTGAGTAACAGGACGTGCTGACATATGTTCCTGACACCCCGGTGAAAGGAACCTCAATTTTTTCTCTTTCCAGTCAATATCAGGGTTATGATAGGAAAGCCAGGGCATACCCAAAATCACCTCATATTGCGGAGCCTCGATTATGTTGAGGGTTAACTTATCTCGATGTTCCCCTTCTGGTAACTCTACCACTAACAACACTTCTTCTGTCTGTTCAGTGATCATTCCTGATTTTAAGGGTTTCCCATCTACAGCCCATACTTCCTCTGGGTGTGCCCTGGAAATGCGTTTTAGGTTTAATGATGAGACCAATCCGCTGTCTATGAAATTGCCCGTGGCCCCAGAATCAATCATAACCAATACTTGGTGGCCCACTAAATGGCTTTCCAAACACATGGACAACACGATGTGGGACACAGAGTCCTGAAGCACCTCGCAAACCAACGAAGGTAGCTTTAAGGGTGTCTGATCATCCCTTCCTTCCGTATCTTTGTCATATGACTCGGTGCTGGATACCGCTAACCTTTTCTTGACCCAACTCCCTGTATTTTTTGGCTTGGAGGGACATTCTCGCACGTAATGACCTTTTCTCCCGCAATACATGCACAGTCCCTGGGTTCTACGGGTTTCCTTTTCCTCTCTGGTTAAGGGTGCTCTCACTGCTCCTATCTCCATAGGTTCATGGCTCTCCCCTATGGATGACGGCCCCTTCTTACTGAAGTACTCAGGCATAGAGGATCCTCTGTCCCATTTTCTCCTGTCACCAGACCTCTCGGACATTCTGCCATCGAGTCGCAAGGACAGGTTAATCATACCAGCGCAGGTAGTAGGTTGGGGGTCTATTTGCGCTATAACATCTTTCATCCCATCCCGCAACCCTTGATAATAGATGGACATCTGTTTCTCTTCAGGCCAGGAGGACTCGGCCACCAATCTATTAAAGGAAGTTAAATAGGTAATCAATTCGTTACGTCCCTGTCTTAACTCCATCAATTCTTTGTCAGCCCTGAATGTAGTGGCCCTTCGATCAAACACCCTCTCAAACTCTGTTCTGAAAGCCCCCCAGTCAGAAAGAATGGCATCGTCTCTCCTTACCAGTGGGACCGCCCAACTTGCTGCATCTCCTATCATATAAGAGATGGCGAATGCTACTCTTGAATGGTGGTTGGGAAAAGAAGCGGGTTTGCAAGAGAAATGCATCATGATCTGTGTGAGGAATATCTGCGTCTTAGAAGAATCCCCAGAATACCTCTCAGGGCTTGCCAATGGTATAGGAGGAGGTACCGTTACTTGTATGCGAGGATTAAGAGTAGCAGCATCAAAGGGATTACCTACAAGCCTATCCACTCTTTCCCTTAATGCTGTAGCTTCTGCCCTGGAGGCTGTAGCCTCTGCTCTAGAAGCTACCAACTCTTGTTGAACTATCACCAATGCTTGTAGCACTTCCTCTAGGGTAGCCATGTTTGTTCAACAACCGTATCAGGTGGAGCATAAATCTTGGGCACGTAATTCTGTCAGGGCCTGCTCCACGGGATCCGATCGATGAACAAAGGGGTCCACCTCCTGACGTTACCAACCCCCTGAATATGTACACAGGGGGTTCGAACCATCAGGCGAGGGATAAATAATGAAAAGAGACCGGGGACGGGTAGGGGTCAGCAGGGACAAGGGATCTGAAATGACAGAACAAAAGTTTTATAACACCTGCCAATATTTTGACTATTCTCAATTGCACTCAATAGACCGCTGAATACCTTAGGAGGCTGTACACAGTCCGCCAACAAGTCTAAAGGATTAACAGTCCAGCTTCCTGTAATGAAAGACAATTGTTAACACCACATTTCCTACACAGGGATATGCTCTAGAAACTGTACACCCTTTGAGAATACACACCATTTTATGTGGAATATGAACCTTTGGTAAATGATCCCTCCCTGGTCTAGAAACTTGTTCCTCTAAATGATTCTTTGAGATAAGCACAAGTTTATAGTTCAAAATAAATCTTAAACGAGTTTGCAGTAAATACCACACGTCGTCACTCTATCAAGCAAGATTATGTCCCCAAGAAGTGCTTTGAATATTCTTTAGTTATATATGGGTATATCCGTTGGTGTACACATCAGAAAACAAAGTCTTTACCCAATATAACGGCAACGTGTGGTTGTGACCGCCACTACGTTCCGCTACTTGAAGAAACCGAAATAACAACTCTCTAGCCGGCAGTAGGTAGCGAAGCACACCACTCTACTCCGGACAATACAAAACACAATGAATATTCTAGCCGGCAGCATGTAGTGGGCTCACCACTATACTCCGGGCAAGTCAGGACAAGATGTGCCCAAGCTATGAAAGCCTTCCACGGTAGCTTGCAGCAGCTGCCGCTAAGCTCCGGGAAACCAAAAACCCAGCGGAGCCGGGTTTTGAAATCGACACGCACCAAAACGGTGCGCTCCTCAGTGAAACAACGGTGACGGATTCTATGTTGCCGGTAGGCGCCCGAGGCCAGGGCTCCTTCCCGGATCCAGTGAAACAGTACCTTTGGCTGAAGCGGAGCAGGAATCCGAGCTCCCGCTTATCCACGGCGGCAACAGCTCGAAGAACGCCGGTCCTCTCAACAATACAGGAAACACAAACAAAGGACTCAGAATTACGTGCAAAGGGTTTCCTGCAAACACCACCCTTATACTTCCCCCCTACACGGATCATGGGAGATGTAGTTCCTGATATTTAGGCAGGCGCGGTGATGCAGGAACCTGACAGGGTGGGGCAGCGCTGCGAGTTGCCAAGCTCGCCATCAAATGGGTACCCGGACCCACCGTGCCGACCAGCAGGTCCCCGGTCTTCTGCTACCCACCTACAGGTGAGAAAGATCCTTATCGCGGGGTCCCTGTTCGGGCGCCATCTGATAAGCGTGGCTCAAATCCACCCGAGTGACTTACCACACTCACCTATAGTAACTCAGTAAGAAGTCAGCCGGACAGTGGAGAAGAATAAACAAAGTAATTTTATTAGGCCACAAACTCCCATATGAGAGGGCCCTGTCCGACCTCACCCCTAAGAGTGCGCCGAGAGGACTAACTCATATCATCACAGCAATACATTATAACATGGTACAGTGAATTAGGATACGCCCCTTCTGGAAAATTACTGAAACCCAGGCAGAGGAACAATGGCATCATACAAGAGGCATCTGCACCTGCGAGGGATATATTTGCTATCTTTGCCCAAGGCCGCGGAGCTGAGCCTCAGCGTCTCTGGGGCATGAGAACACTACTGATAAGAAACTTGTTAGTTTTGGCCACAGTTAGCCGAGAAACGAAAACTGCTGCATTAGTGATTTTCCTATTCCTACGGGGAGGGGTGGATGAGCGAGTGCGACTCGCAGGCACAGAGGAATACACAAAATGGAGGCACACGAGCTAAGCTAAGGAAACCAAATATCATCACACATATAAATGAATAATCATATAAGTAGTAAATATAACGCAAAAACGTAAGTGTATACTTCATCAGTTAGACACATGATGCTAACTTGCATATGTAGATAGTGATGGGTGGGGCATCGAAAAGTGAATTCTATCAGAGTTTTGATAACTAACATCCTGCAGCGATGTTCACCAATGTTCACAAAAACACACAAAAGGTGATGGGAGGAATGCTTGCAATTTGTCTAACCACTGGCAATCGCTCATGGGTAGCATCCCAGCCAATCTTTCTTTAGTTCTTCTTGCCACTTCAATTTGGACCCATCCATTTGTGAATCAGTCTTGACCCTACTCCTCATGGGAACAGTCCAGCCCAAACTGCCAAGTCAGGTCGTCCTTTATACGGAACACAAGCAACCCAGGACCAGTTTTGCTCTAGTTAGGGCTGATCAGCTGGGTACAGCTTGGTTCTAGTGCCACAGTGAGCATGGGATCCATGTTTGGGCATACCCATGCCACTTAAGGCGGTACGTGAAACACACAAAAGGGTGTGGCAGAGGAAACATAGTAAGATAATTTTATTATTTACGCTTACTCCTTATACTATTCTAACCGTACTGGGCCCCTTATGATTAGACAATCTACAGCATTCCTATCTACCTCAGTGGGAATGGTCCTCTGATGAATCTTTCTCCGCTGATAGGAGGAGTGGAAATTAGGGTAACCAAACACCACATTAGCTGTCCAATGAGGACCACTAATTGACAGCCAACTCACAATTTTTAGATCAGATTTAGGAATACCATTCTCAGGACCATACTATAGATATAAAGAATCACTACAGGAAGACCTAACCTCCTGAAGATGTTAAGTCAGACAAAAATCACACAAACCAAAAGTTCTGCTACTGCTACTCAGAACAAAAGAAGCAGAACTTGGTGTTCAGTAAAAGCATGCTGATTTTCCCTACAACACATTTAATTCATTGTGAAATAGCATAGTTTCAGCGGAAGAATCAAGAAAACTCCATGATAAGCTCAGACAGATTTATATTAAATTGGATATTGTATTAAAGATTCGAAATTCATTGTAACGAGTATTTTTTTAAGAATAGCAGTTACGAATATCACTGCTTGCATCAGAACAGTAACAATTTAGGCAAAACTTAAAGAACTGGTACTCAAAGTACGGCCTGCAGCCCGCCAGACCTTTCTTTGCAGCCCATTGATCATCTCCTGTGACCCCTTGTAAATCGGTAGAGAAAGCTGCTCCGGTTCATCATTGGCTAATTCTGTTAACCCAGAAACATTGTTATGTGATTCTGGACTTAGTTTCTATAGGTGACTCAGCTTGTTTTATGAGCAACTTTACCCTGCTCATAGAACAAGCAGAAATGACAATGGAAACAAAACCTACAATCGGAAAAGCAAAAACGATGTTGCAAAGGCACTTAATTTTTACTCTTTTGGTTATGGGCTTTGTTTCTACAGCCATTCATCCTTCTACTTTCACCAAGGCAGCCTTGCTCATTGGTAAAAGGTTGGATGAGAGTTATAGTAAATGGTATTATGAGTATAATGGGGAACTGAGTGTGGGTGAGGGGTGGTAGATAGGTAGTTAAAAAGAAAAAATATTTTGTAACTATCTTGATGTCTTATAACCTACAGGTACCTGCATATAATATACTATCATGCAAAACCCTTAATAGAAAAATGAGTGCAAATGAAACTGAGCTATGGAAATGCATGGTTTTAATAGGAAAGCGCATTTAGTCAATACGGTCTCTACAGAATTCACGTCTATATGTTTAACTAGTGGGTGGGTTACTGAGTTGAATCCTGGTTGGACCACTGGGGAAAGTGATATGCTTATATAAATGCTATGAGGTCACTTCCTGTGACAGCATTGTGAGTAAGCATGTAATTCATTAAGATGTGTTTTACACACAGTATGACCTAGCCTACAAAAATTAACAAATATATAGGTTTCATACAGTATCAGATAAACTGCTGAAAATTGGTCTAAAGGTTTTTGAATAAAGCATTCCCTGGTTACATTTTGAAAACACAATTTTTTCTTTTCTGTCCCGATACTCTCCTCACCTACCCGGTCTCCTTGGGAATGCCACAGCATCGATGTGGCTCTTTGGCACAACCCAGATTGTACATTTTTGTCCCCGAGAAAATGTTTGTGAGTACCCATGGCTTAAAGGATGGTTATTTTTTAAAACAGTTTACAGAGTTACAGAGTCCCACTGCTATAAAGGTTGAAGGATAGTTTGGTCGTCTTACAGCTCATTATCCTAAAAAAAATGGAAAAGGGTTCAGGTTTAGGGTCCATTAGGGGCAAGTCCATTAGCATAAGGCACAGGAATTAAAATGAATTGGTTCCGCAACGAAACTTAGTCCATCTGCTACCGACTGTAGCATTTAGCAAGGTAGTCCATAAGGAAAAGGTTGGTTCTTCAAGAACATAAAAAATCGATCAGCATATCGTTCTGGTACCAAACCAAGAAAAATCAGAATGGCGTCTGTTAGGAAACAAAAATCAATGGTATTACCCCTCCTTGGAATTTCTTCTTTTATAATGTTTCTCTACCAAAGTCCTGTGTGTAGGAAGGTACCTCCTGACTATGGTTGCCCCCAACTTTTTGCCCTGTGTTTTAGCTGGTTTACGACATAGTTGGCCTGGGACCCTGCCAATCAGGACCCCAGGCCTACTGCTCTCTCTGTAAAATGGATTCCATGTACCCTAGGTACATTTCCAATTGGTACTGGGCCACCTTATCAGACCCTGTAACTCAGGGCATAGGTGTACCCAGGGCCTACCAGGGGCTGCAGCATGTATTATGCCACCCCTGGATGGCCATCTAAATCTGACACAACTGGCTGCACGACAGCTGGGGCCACGTGGCGTACTCGCCCGTTGCTGTAGGTGTAGTATCCCTATACCTAACCTTAAAAATGGACACCGAGTCCCTCTCAGTCACTCCTATGGCAGGCCTTGACAATCCTGAAGGCAGAGTGCATGGAACCGTGTGAATTGGGCTCTGGCATGAGCCGAGCCCGGTTGCAGCTTGCGGAACCAAGACCCAATGGCTGTTCCATGATAACGCGTATCATATCGGTAACTTCGGTATCGCGTTATCAAGACATGTCGAGTAAGGTGTCATACGAATCGGGGTGCTGCCCTCTCACCATTACTGACGACGAGGTTAGCATTCCACCCTTCTAGAGGGACACGACATGTACGTAACTGTGAACCCCGGTTAAAGTTAACTGAAGCCTCAGCTCCACAAAATGGACGCTGCCACCACAGACACAAGTCTGACCTCCTGCTGCTGGGAGTCCTTCCAGCGAGGAGAGCTTGGACAAAGGGTTTCCTGTCAAGGGCGGTGTTCGCCCCGTCCCAGACATAGTTTGTGTATTCTGGGTAGGTAGGGCTTTGCTAGAAGGTGACTGCGGAGTGGCACCCCGGTGCTCACTACGCATCTGCCGGCTAGAACCAGTTCCAGGGGCGCGCAGCCCCTGACCTGGGGAAAGTCCAGCAGGGGGAGAGGGGTGTAACTACCCCCCTTCCTGGTCCCACCCTTAGGGCAGGACCTAGTCATGTACCCGCCCCTTTCTTTAGGATAAAGGCCGGAGCGGGGACCCTTCCAAATTAGATCATCTTTGAATCAAGAATACTTTCTACGAAAGGACTTCGAGACTCTTCTCAAGATTTCTCCCTTGTGGCTAAGGAGTAGTCACCCTGCATCCGCAGGCACCATCTAAGAACTCTGCGGTTAGCTGCAAGTCCTTCCTCAAGGATCCGACGGCACAGCTCGACGAGAACCGGCTTCCCTGGCACCTCTGACCTCTACCCACGTCGTCAGCTCAGCTGAGATCTGTGGGTGCGACGAGACCTCGAGGGACCGGCCATCATCAAAACCTGCACGCTTTCTTAACCAGCACGACCATCGAAGCAATTCTCTGGTGAGTGCTCTGGGGTCCGAGAAGCCCCGACTCTGAGTAGCTCCAGCACCGAAGTGCAGTCTCCCAGCATCTCCACGATCTGCGTGGGGCCCTTCTGCTCGCTGCTCAGCACGTTGTCTGGTCACTAACCGCTGGTTCGTGCCCTTCTTTGACGACATCCGACAACCAACGCTGCTGGTCTGGTTGCTCCAGATCGGCCCTTGCTCCCTTTTTCGAGAGGAGCACCCCGGACCCTCCTGGTCCACTCAAGACGCCATCTTAGGCCCACCACGTGGCCCTGAGATCTGCCAAGGCTTGTTGCCCCAATCCTGGGCCCAGCGACGCCGACAGCATCAACCTTCGTGGGACAGCTCGCACCTCCATCCTGGTCGCCGACAACGCCTCCTGGTCCGTGAGACTGCAGAGCCTAGCGTCGCCCACTCACCTAGTCGAGGTGACGGCCATCCGGTGCCTTCCTGGTACCCTCTGACTACTGGCTAGTAGTACGAACTTGGTCCCCTCTGCTTTCAGGTATCAACGATCACTGATCCAGGCTTGGATCTCTACGAACTATTCATCACTGGTCGCCGGCCAGCAACTCCTTTTCTTCCGGCTCCTGGCTCGTCAGCGAAGACCCCCGACGGCTGTAAGACTTGTGCAGCCGCAGCCCTCGTGGCTAGGTAACTTCGGCATTTCGGTGCCTGCATAGCCTCCTTACTCTAAGGTCCCGAGTCCCTCGCTTCCGACTTGCCTTATCGGGTCCACCCGAGACCACTAAACTTACCGTGCCCTCGGGCACTTGTTTTAAATTGTGCACTTGAAGTATTTTCTAAGAGCTTTGGTTCTGTGCTTAGTACCCTGTCCTCATAAAGAGTACAGGGCTGTTGTGATTCTAATAAATATACTGTTTATTTTCATAACACTTGTGTGGTGTCCTTTCACTTGGTGTTCAAGGGGTATGTGATGGTATTACAGCTGGCTTAACACGCCCTCTAGAGTTTAGCCCGAAGACTTTTCGTATCCACGCTACTAGGATAGCTGGTCTAAGGTTGACTTACAACCAATCACCATAAGGGTCGTTTGGAACGATACATAGTGGTCGCTAGAATAGCGAACGCTGCATATCGGGCCAACTTCTCACACTGTGTATGAGGCATCACGCCACCATTGAAATACTGTCAGGTGTTCTAATTCACATTTGTCATATAGGATACTTGAAACATAGAGATGTTTTCCCATGCTAGTCATGAGAAACGATAGATTTGAAAGTCCACATAGGCCTAACATCGGTGAAAAGGAAATTCAAAGTAACAATCTATAGCGACAGTTGAACTCCTGTACCCACAGGAATAATTCACTGCAAACATTAAAAAAAACATTCAGGAAAGTCAAGATCAGTACATATATGAGACACATAAGCAACATTTCACTTGCCTTAAATAGGGCATTGTATTAAGTCAGGGGAAAAGTCAGCATTAAAGAGAAAACATTTTTGATAAAGTCTTTAAGTTGGCATTACACATTTTAAATGAAATAAACTTCAAATCAATAGCAAATTTAATTAAATGAATTCAATTCAAAGAATGAATTTATATAGAACTTTCACCAAATATTATTACATGGAAATAGCTAACGTTAGAAATAATATACCACCACAATTTTTCTCAACATTTATATAAGTGCATATTTTTTTAATTCATTCTAAAAAAATCATTATTCATTTTTCAGAAAACTAAGGAATCTCTAGTATTATTATGCAAAGTGTCAAACTTGTACTTTATTTCTACACAGTTTTGCATCGACTTTTCTAAATGGTGCACTCTGGTAAAATGAGCATTAGAAATAGAAAGTATTAGTATTACTTTGTATGTGTGTTTTCTTTATCTCACATTTAAAGCACGCTTCTATGGTGCTTCTGCTATACTTGTCTCAGTTTCATGTATTACTTAACGTGTGCAACGTGTACTTTCAACTTTTCGTATTGAAATTTGTGAAAGTGTTGTGTATTTATGAGTTTTGAAATCGTGCTGCATCAAAGTGATGGGAGTAATGATTGCAATTTGTCTAACCACTGGCAATGGCTCGGGATAGCATCCCAACCCATCGTTCTTTTGCTCACCATGCCACCTCAGTTTGGACCCAGCCATATGCAAATCTGTCTTGACCCTTCTCCACCTTTTGTTTATTTCATTTACCGCCCTTCAGTGACATTTGGTGGACTTTGATCAAACATTGAGATGTAGAAAAAACATGATTTTTTAATCCTTTAAAGAAACAGCAATTTACAGGTTATAACGCTATAGGTCCAGATACATGTGGCTACAAGAGGGCAGCTCGCTTCGTGCCCCGGTGTGCCACTATAAGCCTCCTACCCACACCCATTATAGGTTATCATCTGGTACCAATTTATGTTATGAGCACCATAAATATGTAACAACAAGAAAAGAGAGGTCTGGTCAGTCATCAGGCTGCCAGGAATATGGAGCAAGGAGATAAGTGGGTTTTGTTTGTACACAGTCACTCCGATTGAGTAGGAAAGCCCTCACACACCGACCTGGTCAGTGTCATGCTTCATCATCGGGCCCCACCGAAGAGACCGAGTGCCTCTTCGGTGTGCTACGACGCCAGAAAGACTGCGGAGCTGGTCGTGTGGGGAGGACGTGATGTGAAAATTAGAAAATTAAAAGTGCCTAACAGGGTATCCAAAATTTTTTTTTAATGAGTGATCCCTAAGACACGTGTGGGTGGTTTTATGTGTCTGAATTTACGTGCCAAGGTTATTACGAGTTGGGATAAATTCAGCTAAATACCACGCATTTAAAATTAATCAGTCAACATGTTTCTGCCGTACTTGTGGTATGTATTCACCAAGGCATTCTTCAGGACTATACCCCGGCGGTATGGACACTCTAATAGTCCACCCTGACCTGGGGGCGTGAAAGTGAAAAAGAAAAAGGGTGAAAAAGTGCTTAAAAATTAGAAGAGCTATTGCTCATTCTAAAAAAAAACCCAAATTCAGGGGTGTGTCAGCACTTTAAAATAGGGCGCTACTAGCACCATGGGTCTCGGGAGGAGGATTGGAGCGCGCCTGGCACATCGCCCTCAGCGTTCGCAATCCGCTTCTAAACCTGCAAGAAGCCTCTTAACCGGACCCCGACGATGATCGTCGTAGCACACCGAAGAGGCACTCGGTCTCTTCGGTGGGGCCCGATGATGAAGCATGACACTGACCAGGTCGGTGTGTGAGGGCTTTCCTACTCAATCGGAGTGACTGTGTACAAACAAAACCCACTTATCTCCTTGCTCCATATTCCTGGCAGCCTGATGACTGACCAGACCTCTCTTTTCTTGTTGTTTGATACTTAACTGGGGACTAAGAGAGTGTCCTTGATTTCCCTACCTCTCTCTTTGTTGAAATACACCATAAATATGTGTCAGTCCACCTCAGCCAAGGGGCCTTTTGCTAATCACGCTCTGGAACTATGGGAAACTCACCCCTAACTGTTTTCCCGCTCCATTCGAAGAGCTCGTCTCCATATATAGCGCTGTGTCGCCTGAAGACGAATGGCTGAGCTTACAAAGCCGCAGCACATTATAAATAATTACTTGTGAATGTATTTGCCTGCATGTTTGTGTTCCCTCGCCAAAGGTGCTTCACTCACTTCTTCATCCACTTAGCCCTTCTGCCTCTGTTAAAAGCTCCTTGGCACCATGGCACTGCAGGACCTGGCGCCATGTCGTGGAAATGATACAGGGCCTCACTGCAGGTGGGAGTGGTGGAAGTGAAAGGATATACAGCTGGGATTGAAAATGGGAAGTGAAGCAGATACCTGAAGCTGAAGGCAGAGCTGGCTGGAAAGTGGTACAGCCCTGTGTGCCAGGCGGTGGGCTGTGCCAGGCAGTGGCGCAGAGCCTCCCGGTTGGGATATTTACCTAACTCCCTGCCTGTGACATGTTTATTTCCAGATCAAGGTATGCGATGATGTAGATTGTAACCGAAAGCCGGCAATTGTTGTTTAACATGGCTAACAACCAGCCTTACAATGCACCCAGAGGCTTCCGAGCAATTACTAAGCTATGAAACATGAAAAGGTTCCAGTGACTGAGTAGGTTCCTTATCTGATGGGCACTCTTTGTTTATGCTGGCATTCTTGCATCGAGGGGACACGGGCCTTGCACTGCTTCTGCTTTGATCCAAAATGCGGGTTGGTGTTTTGCCAGTGCAGTTTCACGCAGACGCA